>NC_133651.1:16569181-16869181 GCF_009905375.1 Apium graveolens
AGTGATACTTCTCGTAAGGGAATAGGAAGTGTGTTGACGCAAAACAATAAAGTTATTGCATATGCATCCAGACAACCGAAACCTTATGAGCAGAAGTACCCTACTCATAACTGGAAATTAAAAGCAACAATAATATTCGTTTTGAAAGATTGGGAAAGATGTGAGATATATACGGACCATAAGAGTTTGAAGTATGAACTCCTGAGGAAAAGCAAATGTAGTGGCAATAGATGAGTAAGAAGGAGAGAGAATGAACATAGAGACTATACTAGAAGAATTATCGATGGAATTCTAGAAGCTGGAATTGAAAGTCAGGGTTCATGATCCAAAAAGAAGTAAGAATGTATAAGTATAACTTTTCAGTCGGAATTGTTAGAGAAGATAAGGAAGTGTTAAGAAGAAGTAATGGATCAGGATATAAATCATTTAGTAGGTGAAGAATTGTGCACGCAAAAAGGATGATCAAGGTATTCTTAGGTTTTCTTCTAGAAATTGGATTCCACGAGTGACGGAATTGAAGAATGAAATTTTACAGAAAGCTCATAATTCAAGGTATTCAATCCATTCAGGGAGTACCAAGATGTATAAAGATTTAAAGGAAAATTATTGGTGGCCAGATATGAAGAGGGAAATTGCGGAATGGATTAGTAGATGTTATATATGTCAAAGAGTTAAAGTAGAGCATTAGAGACCAAGTGGATTGCTACAGCCATTGGAGGTTCCAGAGTGGAAGTGGGAGCATATCGCCATGGATTTCATAGTTAGGTTACCAAGCGAAAAACCTAGTCATGATACCATTTGGATTATAATGGATAGATTTATCAACTCAGCTCATTTTCTGTCTACAAATGGAAGATTTTCACTGGACAAGTCAGTTCATATGTACCTAAAAGAAATTGTAGTTCGTCATGAAACAGATGACGTTGGTTGGTTCCCGTTTTTATAAAATAGATTTTAAATACCCGGAAAAAGATTCTATAAAATCCATATAATTCCTATAAATTCATAAATCAACATAAAAATAATTAGAAAGATATGACAATTATCTATATTTTATTTGGAACATATAAAAATTGAAATAATTAATTAATAGCATTTTAAACATTCAAATATATTTAACACTTAATAAATAATTCACAGAATAGATATTGAATACATATAATAATTATCTATTAGCAAAAATAATTGCGCGATATATCTCGGATATTACACTATCCCAGTTTATTGGCTCATCCTTTGGAATGATAAGTTCACCATGGAAATTATTGGATGGATCTATCTTGAATTCTTCATGTGCCACAGAGGGCATGGATGTTTTTGTTGCAGAAGTAGATTTTTTGGAAAACTGATCTTCCAATTCCTTTTCATCAAAGTTCACTTTTCTCTTTGCATGAAGTTTGTATACAAACCTTTTTGTCTGTTGTGATTCTTCTTGTATTTTCAGATCCTTAGATCCAGTGGTTTCAGATGGTTATTTAGGAATTTGTTGTGTAGGTTTCACAGCTTGCAGCTTGGCCAAGATAGCAGCTTGCTCCTTCTTTTGTTTGAGCTTTTTAGCATCTAGAGCAGCTTGCTTCAATCTTGCCTTTTCTTCCCTTTTTGCTTCAGCAAATTGAGGGTGTCCAGCCACCATACAAATTTCCTTAACATTTCTGAAAACCTTGACAATTCTCCTTTTCAATGCTGAATCAGCTGGATCCTTGTAGAATGCAATAGATCTTAGACAATAGTTTCTTCTCATCAGGCTTTGGTGTCTCATACACTATGTCCAAAGGATTCTTTAGTGAAGATTTTGGATAGTTCACCTTTGACTTCATAATTAGTTCATCCTTTGGAGATTTGATGCAGGATGTCTGGCCTCTTTCTAGATAGTTCATGCTTATATCATTCACAGAAATTTGCCTGACTTGAGAGTGATGAATGACTGAATTTTCTAGCTTCTTAGCTAGACCAAACTTCTTTTGAATATCCTCATCAATCTTCTCCCAGTTAATTGCACTAAACTGCTTCTTCTCAGCTGCTCTCAAAGAGGCTGTTACTTCATTTATCAAATCAATGCTATCTTTAGCTGGTGGCTTTGGGAAAGCAATTATTGGCATAATTTCTTTACTAACTTGAATGTTGAGCTGTTTCCCCCCTCACTTGAGCCTTTCTCCCCCTTTTTGTTATCATCAAGTTGTGTGGGAGGGAGTTGAGCAACCACCAACTGTTGGAGTAGAGCAGTCTGAGTTTCTTGATTGGTAAGTATCTTGGCCATTGACTTCTCTATAACAGATAATCTTGAGTCCATGGCCTCAACTTTCCTATTGAGATCAGCCTCCTTCCTTAGCTTTTGAACTATTTCAGTCATGGTGGTTACAGGAAGTCTAGCATCCAACCTTGCTATGACATCTTGTTTTACTTCAGAAATTTCTTGCTTGATTTCATCCACACTCTGACTGTGTTGCAGAGCTTGAATTTTATGCAGCTGGAGTGCTTCAAGGTGTGCTGTAAGTAGCTTCTTTGTGCTGGCATTAGAAGATGCCTGAATGGCTGTTTGGGTGTCATGAATTAGCTTGAATAGTGTTGATTGGAGATGTGAGTAGAAACATTATTTTGTTAGCATCCAGGCAGGAACATCTGCATCTCCCCCTATTCTCATGTTATCTTCCTCATCATCCCCAAAAGAATTTTCATCCAGTTTAAAATCACTGCAAATGGTAGAAGGCATAACAGTGATTGCATCATTTTCTCTCTGTAAAGATTGTGTAGTGTGCACCAAGTTTTGTATCCTTTCAGCCTCCTCATTGCCCTGTACAACTAGAGTTGGTAAGCTGTAACAGAGTGAGTAAATGTCTCAGCTTCTAGGGAAATAGAATCTATAACAGCTTGATATTCTTGCTGAAATAGCCTTTTCCTTTCTGCATCATTGACATTCATTGACTCACTTGCAATGGTTTCCATCCTTATCACTCCTGTACCTGCATTTCTCTCATGATCTCTCTTTTCTTGCATCAAGGTCTCACCTTGGCTCCCCAACCTCACACCCTCACCTTCACCATCTAAGGTGGGACTCCTCACACTCACTTTTTCCAGTCCTAAAAAAATGGACTGCATTGGATCACTCTTTTTCTCTCCTTTTTCCTGGGAGCAACCCAGACTCTCACTCAAGTCACTACCTTCCCTCAATCCTAATAGTGATTGCACAATTACTAAGTCATCCGCACTTATGACTAGATGAACTTTGGAGTTGTGCAGAGACACCCGACGGATGAGAAATATCCATCGGGGTAGTAATTTGGCTAACCGACGGATGACTGCTGTTAGGCACATCCGCCGGGATACAATCACTACTCGACGGATGAACAATATCCATCAAGTGAATAGAAATAAATGAGTTTGGAGTGGAGACTATTGTGGACTCTGTGCTGATTGAGGAGAATTTTGGCACAAATGTCTCAACAGTCTCAGAAAGAAATGGCAAGTGAGCCAACAAATCATCTAGAAGATGATGCTCACTTGCGTAGATTTTTGGTTTCTCCAACAGAGTTAAAGATGGAGAATATGGTTGTGATGTTTGAATCATGTCAACATCCAAAGATTGTGTGGGAGAATTTGGTGTTTGAGGTGTTTCAATTTGTATAGATTTTAGTTGTGACTCCATATTTGTTGAAGCCACATCAATTTGACTTTGAAATGGTACAGTGACTGGGTCTTTAGCTCCAGTTTGCACTGTGTGTGTACCCTGTGCATCCCCAAGGGTTTTGGATTTCTTCTTTCTTATGTAGGTTTGTGGTGAACTTGTGTCCCTACCCCTCTTGGCCTGTGCTCTTGGCTGAGAGCTTGTTTTAATGGTAACATCCTTTTGGGAGGATAAAACCAGTAATGAGCTAATATCCTTATTAAGCACTGCAGTTTGTTGAAAAACTGCAGCGTGGCTAGGCTGGGAAACACTCACCTCTCCAACCTTATCCTTAGGGCTTCTTTGATTTTCACCCTGTCCCTCACCAGTCTTTCCCACCTTCACACTCTCCTCTTTATGTTTAGTGAATTTTACAACTGGCATCTTTTGAGAGATACCAGAGGGGGCTTTCTTTGTCTTTGGTTTTAAAACTTTGGATTTGGTAGCTTGGGTAGGCATCTGTCTGGTCATTGACACAGATGCCACTACTACACTAGAAGGAAAAGAAATGGTTGAGGTTGGAAGAGTAGAGACAGATGGGATTACCTCACTTACCTGAGGTGCCTCAATTACTGGAAAGTAGAAGAGTGGCACCTCTTTGTGGTGGTTTGCTCTGTTTAAATCTGTAATAATTCTTCTTTCTTGAACCCAACAATCTAACTTGTTGGTTGGGTTCTCAAGTACAATGTTCTCATAGAGGTGGTTAGCAAGCATCATGCAAAATCTAGCAAAATAAACATTCTTACCCCTCTTATTAAGCTCCCCTAACTTAAACCCCAACTCAAATAAGACTAGATCACTAAAGTTGAAGAATTTATCAGTTACTAGCATGTAAAGCATGTTGAGCATGGAGATATTAACTGAATCAAAATTGCTAATTTTAGCAGAAAATACTTTAGTAACTACATCACACAGATAACTCCATTTCTTCCTAAGACCCAACTTCCTAATTTCACTTAATTTAGAAGTAGAGAGTGCATAGCCCATGGAATTAAGCATATTAACAATGTCAGTGTCTGTGTGTGGAGAAGTTACAGTATTATCAGGAAACTTGAAGCATGCTTTAATAATATCACTATTAACACATAATTTCTTACCTTTAATCATAAAAGTGATGGTCTTGTCGGTTGAGTTGTACACTACAGTTATCCATATTTCTTCAACAACATCACAGTAAATGGTAGGTGATTCCAGCATGGCATAATTGAGTTTGTAGTTCTTCACAAAATCCATCATTTTGTGGTAATCGCCATACTGCTGAATCCCCTTGTTCACTAGATCTGTGAAATTGTTCTTCTCATAGATAAAGCCAGTTTGAGACATGATTTTGACGACTGGTACCATTGTTAGATAGAAAAAGTTATAGAGAGATAGAGAATAATTGCTTTTGAGAAAGAAAGAAGTTAGAGTAGATGAATTGAGAATGATAAAAGAAAAGAAGTGAAAATGAATTTTGCTTCTATACTATCTCAAAAATAACTGTCAAAAGAAATATAGTAAAATAAGTGACCAATAAAAATTGTCCAAAATAGCCGTTTAAAAAAAATAAACCGTAAAAATTCCAGCACTTATCCGTCGTGTTATGCTTACAAACTATAAGTATACTCGATGGATAATGTTCAAAAAATCAACGGCTAAGAATGAGACAATTCGACGGATGAGGATAAATCAGTTATCCGTCGAGATATAAAATATTCCAGAAAAATAATTGATTTTATTGACAAATTGTATATCGACGGATGATCGAACTCGATGGATAATGATCATCCGTCGGGATGTAAATTTTGACTTAGCCAAAATTTCATCCAAGACTAAAAAATCAATTAAATTTCTCGCTGTATTGCAACTTACAAAATATCTGAAAAGATTCAAGAGTAATTAAGCATACCTAACTCACTTACCAACCTTGAAAAGATGGATTCATCCAGTGGCTTGGTAAATATATCTGCAAGCTGTTTTTCACTTGGAACAAAATATAGTTCCACAGTACCATTCATCACATGTTCCCTTATGAAGTGGTACTTGATGTCTATGTGCTTTGTTCTTGAATGCTGTACTGGATTTTCAGTGATGGCAATTGCACTTGTGTTATCATAGAAAATATGAATTTTTCCACTTGCAGACCATAGTCTAGCAGTTGGTTTTTCATCCACAAAATCTGTGCACAGCAACAGCCAGCAACAATATATTTAGCTTCAGCTGTAGAAGTAGAAACTGAATTTTGCTTTTTACTGAACCAGGACACAAGCTTGTTTCCTAGAAATTGACAGGTTCCTGTTGTACTTTTTCTATCAATTCTGCAACATGCATAATCTGCATTTGAATAACCAGTTAGATCAAAACCAGAATCTCTAGGATACCAAATGCCAAGTTTTGGTGTTCCCTTGAGATATCTGAAAATTCTCGTAATCTACTAATTTAGATTCTCTAGGATCAGCCTGAAATCTAGCACAAAGACAGGTAGCACATATTATATCTGGCCTACTAGCTGTTAAGTACAGAAGTAAGCCAACCATGTCCCTATAACTTAATTTGTCCATATACTTTTCAGTAGTGTTTAATTCAAGCTTAGTTGCAGTGGCCATGGGAGTTTTTGCAGATGTGCAATCCATTAGATCAAACTTCTTTAAAAGATAATGAATGTATTTAGTTTGACTAATGAATATTCCATCACTAACTTGCTTAACTTGCAAACCAAGAAAGTAAGTTAGTTCTCCCATCATGCTCATTTCATACTTACTTTGCATCAATTTGACAAACTTTTTGCAAAGTTTTTCATTTGTAGAGCTAAAAATAATGTCATATACATAAATTTGAACAAGTATGCTAGAGCCATTAACATTTCTAAAGAATAAAGTTTTGTCTACTGTACCTCTAGTGAAGTGATTCTCTAAAAGAAACTTTGACAAAGTGTCATACCAGGCTCTAGGTGCTTGCTTCAATCCATAGAGTGCTTTCAAAAGATAGTATACATGATCAGGTAGATTTGGATCTTCCAAACTAGGAGGCTGACTGACATAGACTTCCTCCTCCAAATCTCCATTTAGAAAAGCACTCTTGACATCCATTTGATAGACCTTCAAATTGGCATGGGCTGCATAGGCTAAGAAGATTCTGATGGCTTCAAATCTTGTAACAAGAGCAAAGGTTTCGTAAAAATCTATTCTTGTTGACAATAGCCCTTAGCAACCAATCTAGCTTTGTTCCTGACTACTATCCCATTTTCATCCATCTTGTTTCTGAATACCCATTTGGTGTCTACAAGATTCTTCCCTTTAGGCTTGGGTACCAGCTTTCAAACATTGTTCCTTTCAAATTGGTTTAGCTCCTCCTGCATAGCTAAAATCCAATCAGGGTCCAACAGAGCTTCTTTTACCTTCTTTGGTTCTTCCTTAAAGAAGAAGCTGCTATATAGACATTCTTTTTGAGTTGCTCTCCTTGTTTGAACTTTAGAAGACACATCACCAATGATGAGCTCAAAGGGGTGATCCTTTGTCCATTTCCTTTGTTGAGGTAGATTAGCTCTAGATGAAGAGGCCTCATTGTTGCCTTGATGTGTGATTGAGTTTTGATTATTGGAAACTCCCCATGAGTTAGTGAATCTATGATTTGAGAGAGGGGAACTTTCTGCAAGTGATCCATTTTGACTTTCAGCTTCTTTTGATGACCCGACGGATAGTGAATTTTGAGTACCGACGGATGAAGCTAATTGTCTCTCGATGGATGATGCAGATTGTCTATCGACGGATGAAGCATTTTGTAACTCGATGGAGGTTGAGTTATTAGCTTCATTGGTAGTAGATTTTTCTGCACTTTCCTTATTAGTAGTTTCTTGATCACTTTCATCATCACTATCATCACTAACCATCTCCACATTATCAAATTTGAGGCTCTCATGGTAATCTCCATCTTGCAGTCCTTCAATCTTTTTATCATCAAACACAACATGTATTGATTCCATAATAATGTTGGTTCTCAGATTGTAGACTCTGTATGCTTTACCAACAACATATCCAACAAAAATTCCTTCATCTGCTTTAGCATCAAACTTCCCATCCTGATCAGTTTGATTTCCCAAGATATAACATTTGCAGCCAAAGACATGAAGAAAGTTTAGAGTTGGCTTCTTGTTCTTGAACAATTGGTAGGGAGTCATGCATTTTGCCTGATTAACCAAAGAAATATTCTGAGCGTAGCATGCAGTATTTACAGCTTCAGCCCAGAAATATGTAGGTAACTTTGATTCTTCAAGCATTGTCCTTGCAGCTTCAATAAGTGATCTGTTCTTCCTTTCTACTACTCCATTTTGTTGTGGAGTTCTTGCTGCTAATAACTCATGCATAATCCTATTCACTTCACAAAATACTCTCATAACAGAATTCTTGAACTCAGTTCCATTGTCACTCCTGATTCTTCTAACTTTGAAATCAGGATGATTGTTGACTTGCCTTATGTGATTGAGAAATAATCTACAATTACTAGGAAAAATCTTTTCCTTGAGATGGACAACACATTGAGCGGTCCAAACAAATCCATGTGTAGCAGTTGCAAAGGTTCTTCTATTGTTGAATCAAGCTTCTTTCTGAATGATGCTTTGATTTGTTTTCCCTTTTGGCAAGCATCACACAGTCCATCCTTGGAAAACTCCACTTGAGGAATACCTCTAACCAATTCTTTCTTTACAAGCTCATTCATGGTCTTGAAGTTTAGATGGGATAGCTTCTTGTGCCATATCCAACTTTCATCTTGACTTGCTTTACCGAGAAGACAAGTAACAGATTCTGCATTTGATGAGTTGAAGTCAGCTAGGTACACATTTCCTTTTCTCAATCCAGTGAGAACCACTTTGTTGCTCCTCTTGTTTGTCACAACACATGCTTCTGTAGTGAAGGTTACTGAATTGCCTTTATCACAAAGCTGGCTGATACTCAACAAATTGTGCCTGAGACCATCCACTATGGCAACCTCCTCAATGATAACATTGTCTTTTGAAATCAAGCCATATCCCACAGTATAACCCTTGTTGTCATCTCCAAAAGTAATACTTGGGCCAGCTCTTTCCTTGAACTCCGTGAGCAGGGTAGAATCTCCAGTCATGTGTCTTGAACAACCACTATCCAAGTACCACAGATTCTTTATGTTTCCCTGCACACATTAAAATCAAATCAAGTTGATTTTGGTACCCAAGTTTCCTTGCGTCCTACCTTGCTAGCTTTCTTCTTTTGTTTCTTAGGTTTGATCTCATTTGACTTGGGAATATCGGATTCATCCTTAGTCATCTGAGTTAGACCTTTGAAACCATTCATTAAAACATAATTATCATGCATATTTTGATTAACAGGAAATGGCATGCTATTTGCAAACATGTTATTCCAGTAGGGCATGCTAAATGGTATTTGTGGCAAATTAAATGCAGCATAATAAGGATTAGGTGCAAATGGCATATTATCAAATTGTGCATTCATATTCTTTGTAGACATAGCATTCAAAGGCATAGAAGGCATAACACTCATGTTGGGAAAAGAAGGTGGCACAATCATGGAAGTAGGCATGGAAAATTTGCAATTAACAGACAGATCATTAACACTACCACACTTAACACAGATTTTTCTAGGAGCATACTTATCAGGTGTGTAGTTGTGTTTGTTAATCCCTACTTTTCCATTTCTATTGCTTTTCTTTTTAGCCTCGTTTTAACCTCAATCTTTTCTAGTCTGTCATTCAATTGCTTGATGGACAGATGACCAACATTTGCATTCTTCTCCTTCTTCACTTGACTAGATTCTCCTGAAATAAAGTTTTTAGAAACTGATCCATATTTTTCATTTAGCTTGGAAAGTTTGGCTTTACTCACAGGTTTGCTCACAGCCGACGGATGAGGATTTATGTAACTCGACGGATAACCTTTTTGATTATCTGACGGATGACCCTCATCATCCGTCGAGTCTACATCTGTTAGCAATCCTTCAACCAAATTAGATTCTAGCTTCTCTTTACTCTTTTTCCAGGCTGCATCACAGAAGGACTCAATACCTTGAACTTTGGTGATTTGAGCATGGACATCTCTAGATGATTTTCATGCCTTAATCACCTCCTGTTCACGATCAAACTGCTTCTTCAAAATTTCTTCTTTCTTCAAGGACTCGGTTAATTCCTCCTTAAAATCTTACATTCTATTCTCAATATTTCAAATTCAATAAACTGAGACTCTAACACATTATTCCTCTCACTTAAAAACAAATTATTTTCTTTAATTTTAGCATTTTCCTTAGTGAGGGACTTAAGTGTAACATGCAAATGATATAATTCTGTAGACATGTCATTTATTGCATCATTACACTCAGCTTTAGATAAATGTGCAAGGTTAGTGGTGATTACCTGATTACTTGAAAAACTTGTCTCTGTTTCATCAGACTTGGCCATTAGGGCTAGATTGACATAGCTGACATCTTCATCCTCATCCAGACCATCTGCTGCCCAGTCATTTTCTTGTGTAATAAAAGCCCTTTCCTTTTGTTTGAGCAAGCCAAAGTACTTCTGTTTATAATCCACAGGCTCAAACTTTTTTTTGCTGGAATCTGACTTTCTACACTCACTGGCAAAGTGACCTGCCAAGCCACATTTGAAACACTTGAATTTTGATTTATCAACCATGTTTCTATTTGGCTTAGCTGCTCCAAAGTTCTTCTTGAACTTGAGCTTGGAAAATCTTCTGGAAAGAAATGCAAGATGTTCATCAATGTCATCAATATCATCTTGGCGTAAAGAATCTTCATTTTCTGCTACCAGCCCCTTGCCCTTGTTTTCACAGACCTGTAAAGTAGACTCAACAGCTTCTATCTTCATCTCCTTCTCTTTCTTTAACTAAGCAACCAGTGCAAGGGACCCTCCTTTTTTTCTCCCTTTCTCCATTCTTTCATCTTGCTCTATTTCAAGCTCATAAGTCTTTAGAATGCCATACAGTCTCTCTAGTGTAAACTCCTTGTATTCTTGTGAATTTTTCAAGGAGACTGTCATTGATTTCCATTCTTTTGGAAGGGATCTCAGAAATTTGAGGTTAAAATCCTTGGTTTGGTAGAATCTTCAGGTACTATTTTGTAAAAATGCTAAAAATAACTTTGGCTTAGGATTAATTTGGATCAAAACCGGGTTTTTAATAAAAAGAAACGAGTCAGGAACCGGGTCGCCGGGTCGGGATGAACCGCCAGACGAACCCAGAATCCGGTGACCCTTCCTGGATTCCGGTGACCTCAATCGAGGTTCAAAATAACCTTATTTGATCTGTTCTTCGATACAAAATCATTCTAAACACCTCCAGAAACCTAACCATTCAACAATCTATCAACAACAATCATTCAATCAAATTTTCGGCCAAAAGCCGGCCAAAACGCGAAGAACTCCGGCGAGAACTTCAAAAGACAACTCTGAGCTTATCAGGAATCATTTGTGACATATGAATACATGATTCGACTGAAAATTTGATAAGGAACACGATGCACCCATCAAGATCGACTGAAAACCCCTAACAAAGATTCCCCCAAATCGAATTGAAAACATTCAAACAATATAAACCCTAATTTCTTCAATCAGAGAATCAAACTTAAAATTGAACATGTTATTGAACTCCAAATCAAGAGTATAATATACCAAAATCATCAGGAAGAAAAGATCTTTAACATGCAAGCATCAAATCATACAAACAACTTCTCGAACAAAAATTCCTAATTTAAATATCAATAAATTCGAATTAAAACAATTAATTATAGAATCACCTGATATTTCTGGGTTTGTTTTGATGAAAGATTATGATTCTTGATTTTCTGAGATTCGATTTGAGTATAAGAGCGTCAAAATCTGATATCGATAACGCCTCCAAATTTGTATTTGATTACGAAGAACAGTTTATAATTATAGTATTTTCTTTGTAGAAACTCTGTAAATACTGTTTGCCAATGATTTCTGGTACAAAATAAAATAAGGTAGAGGCTATTTATAATTATGAAAAATTAGTATCCCGTTGGATCATTCCGGATATAAAACAGTACGTTTATTTATAAAAACTGATCTAAACGGTACCGATTTTCGGGATAATTATCCAAATCTGTACAATTTGTATTGCGGTCTTGGTCTTTGTGCCTGGTTACACGTATTACGAGGTGATAATTTTGATTGTTTAATAAAAAGATCCCGTTTATCAAAATTACGAGTTTTATTGATTTACTGAAATGAATAATGTATCGAAAATATTGCGCCGGGACCCGCACAGGACAAACCGTACTTCGGATCGAAAAAGTCGAAACATGGAAAATGCTCGGAATATTACAATTAGGTTAAGAAGGAGTTTTCGGAAGAGTTTCGGGTTATAAAAATGTAAAAACGGATGACGTCGGTTGGTTTCCGATTGTATAAAATAGTTTTTAAATACTCGGAAAAAGATTTTATAAAATCCATATATTTCCTATAAAATCATAAATCATCATAAAAATAAATAGGAAGATCTGACAATTATTTATATTTTATTTTGGACATATAAAACTTAAAATACTCAATTAATATTATTTTTAAACATCCAAACACATTTAACACTTAACAAATAATTCAAAGAATAGATACTGAACACATATAATAATTTTCTATTAGAAAAAACAATTACACGATATATCCCGGATATTACAAAAAGTCACACATTTTATATGAATATATACCAGCTTAAAATCATGTTTTTTTCTTCATACGGATCTAAAAATCGATATACATGTCTAGTATCCATAAAAAATCAGACTTGTAACCTCAATTCAACACAACACAGGCATGATAAAATCACTCTGTCTCTAACGCTTGTATGTCTCAATTCAAACTCTTATACTCTCCGATGATTTACCTTTGGTCTTCAAGTAATTATCAGCGACTTTGTACTATCTCGAGATATGTATCCGGTATGTATATGTACAATCACATATTTGTATGCACGCCCTATATTTTTTATAGTCGTAATCATTGTTATTGTATCAAGTAATTTTTTAAATTCATTTGAGATATTATACTGCTATTTCTAATATTTGTAGTTGTATCTTTTCGAGTATTATGATTTGGGTAGTTTTTTTGTATTTATGTTTTATTGTTTAGACAGCCTAATGTGTATCTATATTCTCTTTTTTGTTATTGGTTAATGTAGATTTAAAATTGTAATGGAAGAATAACAAAGTTCGACCACTACACTACTAGAAATAGTAGATACGCCATCGGTATTTAGCCATCGGCATGTAATGCACCCGATGTTAAAATCCTGTTTAACATCGGTTTAGAAAAAAGCGATCTTGAATACGAATACTGACATCGGTTTCACATAGTTGGTGTTGTCTATGTTCAGAAATTAAAAAGCCAAAATATATGCTTTTAAGTTTGACATCGGTTAATTTTGTTAACCGTTGTCTATGGCCTTTTAAAAAAAATAAAAATTTACTTATCTTTTTCCCTCCCATTTCAGTACACTTTTCCCCCTTTAATTTTAACAAAAAAATTCTCCACCCTTTCATTTCCCTCTTTTCAAAAGTATCTCACCTCTTTCCCTCTTTACTCGCACACCCCTCGCACACCCGACTCTCTCTCTCTCTCAAACATCGATGGCACCTCTCTCTCTCTCTCTATCTCAAACCTCAACTTCATCTCAAACACCACGACTCTCCCTTGTCTCTCTTCTCTTTCTTTCTTTTCTTGCCACTCCCCCTTGTAAACCCTAATTAGAAACTAGTACATAATCGACACTGAAATTGGACCTGATTAGAAACCAAATCCAGCTTTAAATTGGTAAGGTTAGACCTAAATAGTGGCTTTAGAGCTTGGAAAGGGCCATGGGTTTCGTTCCAAAAATATCGTTGAGTTCTTGTGTACATCCCTCTCTCTCTCTCGCTCTCTCTCTCTCCCCCTCTTCTATACACACACTGTATGTGAACACACACTTACTTCTTTATTACACACACATCTCTGCACTCCCCTTTCTCCTCTTTCTTACACATATGTGTACCCTTATTTTAGGGTTTTTCAATTGATTCAATCTTTCTCTCTTTCTCAGGGCTGATTTCGAAATTAGGACTTGTTTAAGTTTGGGGCTTCATTCGAGTTCAAATTGGGCCTTTAGGGTTTGAATCGAGTTTAAGGTAATTCTGTCACTTTTGTTACATATGTTAATTTCTATATGCTATTGAATGTGTAATTTGATATGTTGGTTGATTTCGTGTTGAATTGACTTTTTTGTTTATATGTATGGATGTTTGTGTTATCTATATTATTCATCTGAAGTTCTTCTTATTGTTCCGATTGATTGATTTTTCGTCTAAACGTTGTTGATTTAGTTGAATACTGCAAGTTTATCGAACTATTGTTCATCTGAAAGTGTCGATCTTGAGATACTTCTACTTAATTAATATTGTTCAATGTTCTCAATTTGAGCAGGTGATAAGAACATTCTTGTTCCATAAAGATAATTTCCAGCATTGATTGAGATTCAATTACAACATATTAACTAGTTTAGATTTGTAATATCATTGAGTGGTGAGGGAATGAGTACACAATGGAAATAAACTGATGTCATAATGAGCGGAAGAGGCTTCTTCCCGGGGGTACTGGAAAGTACATTTAAAATAATTATTGTTAAATGTAATTTTAAATAATTTGGCTTGTTAATTTGAAATTGGAAAAAACCCTTTACAAGCCCTGCCCTCATTAAGTAACAGGTGTAGAGGGAAGACAGATTTGAGAGAGATTAAAGGAAGTAGTATGAGATAATTTAGAGAGAGAAATGATAGTTTGAATCAGATTAGGAGGCTATGAAGCAGTAAGTGTTAGCAATCTTGTACGATAAAGACATTATTATATATATATTGAATATATAACTAATTCATAAGAACATTGTTAATCCAAAAATCACATAAACATATGAGAATTAACAATTAAATTAGGAGAAGGGTTTGAGAAAAACAAACAGAGATTGGATTTAATCTCGAGTCCAGAAAACTGTCTCCTTAAAGCAGTTTCACCCCGCACCATCCGTGTTTAGTGACCTGCTTCCCAGGATAAAACGAGATACTAGTATAATCGATAAATCGAATATACTCTCAGCGAACTTGAACTGAGCCTGAGAACTATCACCGGAATATTGGAAAAATTTAAGACTAAAGAGACCGAGAATGAAAGAGATGACTCTTATTTCCTTGACTTAATAAAACTGGTGCCCTAAGACTCTATTTATAAAGAGAGGCTTAAAAGGACTTGTTTTTCTTTTTGATGTGGTACATGGTATTTATAAGAAAAACTAAGGAATAGGTTTGTGTTACTCTCGATGCGGTACAAAACCACTTTTCATATTAAAAGGTAAAACTTTGGAACATCAGTTCTCATTCACCTTTTACTCATTTTGAGCGTGTAAATATGCGTTGGAATCCCCTCGTAGAGGAGAATACGTTCCAATAAATACATAACACTAACACATAATGTGTCTCACTCATATAGAGTCTCAAAATGATTCACAACTTAGTGTAAAATACTAAGTTTATCCAACAGTAAGGGACTTGACTCTCTCTAATTATAGGGAGATATAGTTGGGAATAAAGAAATCAGTTCTAGAGAGAAAATTTATCATCTGTAATATTTATTAAATAACTTTTAATTATTTTTTATAAAATCTCCTGAATAGGTAGAATTGAAATGACTGCAAGTTGTTGCTGGACCTTTTCCATGATAATATAATGTCAGTATTAACAAATACTCCGCCCCACTTTCACCCTTCCATTTCTGCAATTATTGCAAACTGAAGTCACTTGATCCACAAAGAAGCTACTTGGCAGTATGTCATGTATTTTCTTTTTGTTCCGATGTTTGTGATATGTTTTAAAATTGTATTCAGTATTTTTTTTGTTATTTCTTCTCATAAAATGAACACTTATGGGAGGGGAATAAATGATTTCTTTCAAGATATAATTGGAGTTACTGTCAGAGCAAAAAATTATAGAATCATATTGTGAGTTACAGACTTTTAGAAGATCTCAATAATGTATTTATGCTATAATGATCAGAAGCATGAAACTTATGACTCATCATATTCAGAAGATATATTTGACCACCAATATATAAATTTTGACAACTCCTTAGTTAAAAGAGTCTGTGAAACTAAGTTATTTTATTATTATTGGTTGGGACGTTTATTTTAGACTTGGAATGTATGTCCGAATTGATTGTTGGAATATTGTATGTTAAGAAATTTGGTATCAATGTAGCTTTATGTTTCTGTTGGATGTTTTTGGTTGGATGTTGCATTGTTTGGTATTATTTTGGTTGTGTAAATGCAATTGGTTCATGTGGCAGTAAAATAGGACCAGGATGGCATGTAATTTACACCACATTAACATCACAATGGTAAATGTAAACTGATGTAAAAAATGTACAAAAGACATCATGTAAAATAATATTAAACAAAAAAGAACTAAAAAACCCGATGTGAAATAGTCATTTGACATCGGTTCTGAGAAATTGGCTGATGTTAAACAAAAAGATTTAACATCGGTTTCGTGAAGAACACCCATGTCTTATCCATCATTTCACATCGAGGGGCTAATTTAACCTATGTCTGATCAAACATTTCACATCGGGCAACTAATCTAACCGATGTCTGATCTAGCATTTCACATCGGTTTGTTTGAAAGAATTTTAATAAATGACTTTTAGAGCTTGTAGGTTTCATGTTTTAATGGATAAATACCTCATAATATACTCATATTCACCTAAAAATACTGTAATATAAGCTGAAATTTGTTGCAAAGACATCACATTTAATCTTAAAATCGATGTATAGCACTGTAATAGACATCGGTTGTTAACCGATATCAAAGGCCGATGACATTTAACATCACACGCGGAGACATCCGTTCAGATTTTTTTTAACATCGGTTCTGAACCGATGTCTGAACCCATATTTCTAGTAGTGCTAGTAGATCTACAAAAAAGATTTAAGAAATCTACATCCAAAATATCATTCGATGCAACAGTTAATATGTAGAAAGCTCTCGTTCGTGAAAGTTTAGAACTGGAGCTGATCCGACATGATTTCTGAACCTGCACCCGAGTTGTTGGCCCAACGCAAATTTGACTGATTTCTGAATCCCCCATTTTAATAAGGGTCAGGATAATTGAAAATAATTGGAGAAGTAAGAGGATGTAGATGGAACATGTTATAAGATCATCTTGATTTGGGGCTGAACCTTTCAAAAAGAGGAACGAAATATACAAAAGGAAGGACTTGTTGGCTTCCACGAGGATGGATGACGAACTGCAAGTCTCGAATGAACGGTGCTAGTGTAGGAGTCGTTGATAAAGTAAAATAATCTTTTTCATTTAAATACATTCAACTAAGTGACAAAGATTTTTTAACCTTATCAACCACTCCAACACTAACACCATTCATCCGAAGCTTGTAGCTTATCTTCCAACCTCGTAAAAGATAACTCAACCTACCTTTTGTGCATTTCGTTTCTATTTTGAAAGCTTTACCAGAAATCAAGATGATCCTCTAGTTTGTTCCATCTGGATGCCATTGCTTCCCCAATTTCTTTCAACTTCCCTGACCCCCGTCAATGTGGGGGACACATAAATTTGGTCGGATTCGGGTTCGGATGGCAGGTCGAGTAAGGGTTCAAAAATTGTGTAGGATCCAGGTGCAAGCTTCAGTTTAGATGTTTCACCGACAAGAGCTTCCCACATATAACTATTGCATCGATTGCAGGTAAGTCCACCAGGCCAAGTGTCCGATTTGTAATGAAGGATTGGAAATGTTGTTGCAGTTTGTCGTCGGACTAAAATATTTTTAGTGTAGTTTATCTCCAGACTAAGAAATTTTAAGTAGCAAACACGATTAGTCCTTCGATTAATTAAATATATAAGTTTTTTTATAAAATACTAGAAATCGGGAGGTTGGCCAACTTTAATGGATTCGAGTTTTTTGTTCAATGTAATTGCATACTGAATTAATTTTATGGAACCGTAATATATGTACGTAATTGTCTGTTAAAAAATTTAAGACTTTCAGATGATATTCAAATGACTCAATTAATTTAACATATACCTATAATGATATTTTTTCATCTAAATTACACAAAAGGTCTAAGGGGAGCCTTTTGACATTATAATATAAGTAATATTTCTGCAAATTACAATTTCTTTTATCTGTATGATTTTATATGAATTTTTGGAATCTATATTTTAGTGATATATATTATCTTTGAAGCATAATCCTGAACTTGCTCGAGATAGACAAAGAACATAATTTTTTTGTATGAACTTTATAGATTCATACAAAACATAACGTCAAAGCATTCTTGTCATTTCTTGTTGCACACTAAAGAAGGTCAATTGAGTGCATTTCATAATTGTATACATGCTATAAAAGGTTAGATTTATAATATATAAATTTCCTTTTTCTACGCTCATTCCATATTTTATTTTAGTTTGTAAATTAATTCAAATTTGTATACTTGATTATTTGGTACTACGTGGAGATGTTAATTAATTACATCATGAATAGTTTTGTAATTTATGCACTTGCAGTAAGCTAACTAGTGTTATATATTATAACAAATACTGCACATTTTACCATAAATAAATGTAATATATTTTAACGAGTTAACTATTAAATAATGTTCAATTAAACTACAAATTAAGAGTAATTATTTTTTTAAAATATTGAATACATATTTTGATATTCGTAACCATATAAACTTAACATAATTTAAATCATATTTTATACAATATGTTCAATATATAATTTTGATTTATTAATAAGATTAAATCGATACTATTAAATTAAACCCGGTCCAGATCTATACAAATTAATTATCAAAACGGTCCAAATCTATGTTCATGTCTATGCATTGGTTGTCTGAGTTCGCAACCCTAATAAAACAAAATTAAATGAATTTGTCATCATTCAACAATTTTTTTCTTCTAAAAACACAATATTTTTTTTGTCAATAACGTCACATTTTTACCGGGTTATAACTATTCCATTAATTTTTACTTCTTACAATTAGGATTCATGTATCTCTTCAATAAATAATTTCCATCATTTTTAGTTTTAGGACCAATATTAGGATTTTCACCTTCAATCGATTCCGAAACTCACGATCTATATATTTATGTGAATAAAAATATCAAACTCTTGTCGAATTGAAAACCCTATTTAACCTTTGAATTCGAATATAATTAAAACAAAATTTTTAAGTGGGTTAGGAGATAGTAGATTGAGAAAGAAAAAATTTGACTTGTGACTTAAATTATTAAAATCATATAGAATGAACATTTAGTTTGGTGTGGAAATGAAGAACAAGAGGGAGAGAAAAGAGAACGTCAATTTAATAAAAATTGTAATAATGAATTCAAATGTAAAATTGGTAATAATAAAAATATATTTTATAGTTCATTGATAGATTTCTGAAAATGCAACTTAACGAGGGTTATAATTCTATTCACGACATCAACGATTTTTTACATAATTGTTTGAATTTGATAATTACTACATCAACGAGAAACATAATTAAATACTTATAAATTATCATCTATCTCTTACTTCTGTTCTCTTCCCTTCTCTTATTATATATTATATATCAACCAAGGGTAAAAGGAGCCAATTTAGTGACTGTGAAATCACGATTTTGCCCTTCTATTTTGAAAAATTATAAAAATGTCATTATTACACAATTTTTGTTAAAATTAACTAAAATTGGTGTATGCAATATGAATCGAACCTTACCTCCTATTAACAAATTTCATGTAATTACCGTCACGCTACTTGACTTTTTGAGTGCAATTTAAAATTCTTATTAGATAAGTTATATCCTCTCTTTTTTATCAAATTATATTTTTATTAATTTAACTTTTGAGTGGATAAAATGTTAGTTTATACAATTCTATAAATGTAATATAAATTTTGTAGTTAGACACACACATATATATATATCAATTATGTTGTAATTTTTATGATATATATATTTTATAAAATTAAATACCTTTTGTTGGGGTGTGCCAGGAGCTGAGAATTGTTGTCATATGCCTTTGTACTTGCAGACTTCCTCCATTTTTTGAGTTCTTGAACTCAGTGCCATTATCACTTCTCAATATTTTCACTTTGAAGTTGGATCCATTCTCAATTTGCCTTATATGATCTAGAAGAATTTCTGAAATTTCATCCTTCCTGTGTAGAAAATAAACCCAAGTGTATCTAGTGAAATCATCAACAATTACCAGTGTGTACCTTTTCTTGTTGATGGACATTATGTTTACTGGTCCAAAGAGATCCAAGTGTAACATATGATATGGTTCAGTGATAGAGAATTCTGTTTTACTTTTGAAAGATACTCTTTTTGCTTGGACTTTTGACAGGCATCACAAAGACCATCAGATAAATATAGAATATTTGGTAATCCTCTTACTACCTTCTTCTTGGCAAGTTCATTGATTGAGTTGAAGTTGAGATGTGAGAGCACTAGTACAAATTTTAACTTAGGATACATCACTTATATAGCGCTTTTTTTATGTGCTATACAAATGAGTTACTTGCAAAACGTTTTCACAAAAAATGCTATGTAAGTTATTATAAGAAAAATTAAAAAATTAATAAATAATTAGAAAAAACACTAGCAAAGCGCTTATTAGTATAAACGCTATATAAGTTTTAACTTCAATAACGTTTAACAAAACGCTATGTAAGTTAGTGTATTTTAAGTAATTAATTAATTGTTTTTTTATTTATTCTTGCACAACAGTAGCGCTTTTGGAAGCGTAGTCTTGGTGAATAGACATTTTATTTTTAATATGATTGTACTATGTTTCATTTTTACCAAGAACATCTCATTTTTTCTTCGTCAACACTGCATCGACCAACCAGTTGAAAAAATCATGAAACTTCTGGGTCAATTGGCAAATGGATTTTTTGAACTTCTATGTTCCAAAAATCATCTCTCTGCAAAATTCGCAAGCAAGTTACTCTTGGTCTTTCTGGGTCTTCTCGGATAAAATCGAATTGGGGCTTCACAGCAAATCCTTACTCATCGAGCAAATCGAGTACTCTGGCTTCAAATTGATTTGTGACTTTTCATGGCTCAATTCATTATGATCATTGAAATCGATTTGTTAATGCTAGGGTTTCTAATTCTGAAATTATGGCCTAAAAATACAATAAATTTTCAGATGCTCAATTAAGGTAATTGGATACACTAGGGTTCTTTTTCACTTTGTTCAAAAATCAAGGTAAATATGAAAAGTTTAAAAATATTTTAAAGATGTTAATCCCATCACTGTAACACTGTTCCAGATTATTTATGATTCTTTTTTTAATGATGACTATTTTACCTGGATGATCATGATAAAAATCTTGTATCTTTATTACATTACTTGCCAGAAACATTGTGTGAGATACAATCCTGAAGATCATGTTATATTACCATCAGCTTCAGCTTCTTAAGGGGTGGATTCTTAAGGGAGGAATGCTTATTATTCTCTTTAGCTAATGGAAAGGAATTTGATTCTCTTTTTAACTTTCTGGATGAGTTATCTGACTTGGCCAGGTTCAGGTCACTCGAGCTAAATATGCAGTCCTGTGTGCTCTCTCATCCTGCAGACATGAGTAAGGTTTTTTCAGGTTCCAGGATCGAAAAGCTATTTGATGATGTGGCTAGCTTTGTAAAACTGTTAGTTCCTTCAAATTAACTCTATAATATAGAGCAGAAAAGTTTACTAAGGAGTTCTTGCTGGAAGGGTCTTTCTTTATATTTGAATGGAACTACTACTGACAGAGAAGGTTATGTTTCTTATGTGATAAACTGCATCAAGGTGCTGTCTTGTTCAACATCGTCCAGTTTATATTCAGCAACAAGTACAGTAGTTGGTCAAGATCATTTGCTAGAGGAGTGGACTGTGGCAATTTGATGCTTAGCATAGGCTCGACATGCTTGGTTGGTTGATTTTCTTAAGGTTTACATAATCACTCCCAACTTTTATCTTTTTTAAGTTCAAAGATCGTGTGTTCATATATTGTTGTTTCCATTGGGGGTATAAATTTGCGCCCCTGCATAATTCTTACTTGGATCGTGTCACTTGTTAGAAACTTAAAGATTCTTGAGGGTTCTGGCAGTTAGTTTTCGTCGCTATTTTTTTTTTTGCTAAATTTTTCGTCGCTATATTATTTCCTAGCTTTTGAGTTTTTGGCTGTTCTAGTAACATTAACATCCGGAGATACTCTGCAGGTCTCAGATGTGGAGTTCAGACCTGGAAATATATACTTCCTAGAATCAAAGAAAAAAATTCAAGCTACATGCAGGCTAGTGGGGACTGGTTCCATTCCATTGACACATATTGGAAGCCTAAAAGCATCCATGCTGAACACTAGATCACAAGGTAAGAAAATTGTAACAAGTTTCACGTGATAATGGAAAATTCTCTGTAGATGCATGACAGTCTAAGAAAATTTATAATGCCTATTTAAGCTGCTGAGGATAGAGTAAATGCCATTACTTTATATAAATATATCTGTATTCTGCAAATATTTGGGAGGTTCTGGTAGAAGTTGCAGCACCTCTACAACATGCTGATGGAAGCACTAAAAGACAGTGGGTTCTTGATGCTGCTGAAATTAGCTGTATGCTTTTTTGGCTTTGTTAATATATGAATAGTATATATAATGTTTGATCAATATTTCTCTCCTCGCACGATTATAAGTTCTAAGAAATTCTTAACAATGTGAATAAAAATTGTACACAGAATGATATTAATTTGACCACTGTTTCTGTTATTCAATTTTCAATCTAGATCATTTGGGTTATTCTACTGTTCAATTATAAACACGCACTTCTAAACTCTTCCGTTATATGTTCATTCTTATTGATTCACATGCAGAAGTCTCACCAAAGTTATTGTTGATTGAACATCTGAATATCCTAATGTTGACAAGATCACATAGAAGAAAACTGGATGTTATGCATGAGTTTATAGGTGAGAAATCAGTGACGCTAAGAAACAAAATAGATGGGAGGATAAAGAGGAACCCAAGATGCAGGACGTAGGTGATCTGCTGAACCTGGATGTAGAAGTCACAAACAAAGAACAAGCAAATATATTGGTTTAACACTGTTTGATGTAAGAATATGTATAGTTGTTAGTATTCACAAGAATGGGATGTAAGGCTATATTTTACTTTTGGCTTCGTATAACAATTATGTTGATGTAGTAATTTCTAATGGATTGATCTTTAGTTCAGTATTTTGTTTCTTGCAAGTTCTTTTTCTATGGGCATTAATGGTCTCTTTCTTATGTATTTGTTAATTTTAAAAATATAGTAAAGTAAAAAAAATGAGGTATAAAATATTTTTTTAAAAAAAAATCAAATTTGAACTTGGATAGCGCATGAAAAAGAGCTATGTAACAGGTATATGGATAATTAAATAGAACTTGCATAGCGTTTTAGAATGTGCTAAAGGAGACACTTAACTTGCAAAACACTTAGTTACATAGCACTTGTGAAAACGTTATCTAAGTACATCACTTGCATAGCGCCAAAAACGTGCTATATAAGCTATACGCACTTGCATAGCACTGTCTTACATAGCGCTTAAAAGCGCTATGCAAGTGTTTAAAAAAATGCTATGCAAGCTTAATTTTGTAGTAGTGGAGTTTCTTGTGCCAATTCCAACTCTCATCTACTGATGCCTTTGAAATAAGGCGATTAAGTAGCTTCTTGATCAAGACTTTCATGCAGTCTTGCTTCATACATGTTGTCATGTCTGTATCCCATCAAGACAATTTTCTTTGACTTGTTATGAACAACTTCACAATGAGAGTCATAGAACACCACATGATAACCTCTATCAGTAATTTGACTGATGCTTAGAAGATTGTGCTTCAGTCCTTCCACCAGAGCTACATTCTCTATTATTACCTTTCCAATTATCAAGTTGCCATATCCCCGAGTGTGTCCTATATTTCCATCCCCATAAAATACATCTGGGCCAACCTTCCTTTCAAATTCTGACAGCAGGGATTTATTTCCAGTCATGTGTCCTGAACATCCATTATCCAAGACAAGAGTATCTTTCCTGTTACTTTGCAGTAAGAGGAATGATTAATTAGAAGGATTTTTAAGGACCCACACTTGTTGGGCCCTCATTTTAGACAACTTAAGTCTTTGTGATTCAGGCTTACTTCTGACAGTTTTTCCCTTATCAGGATTTGTCTTATCAGAGGTAGATTTAGTAGAACTGGAAGAATTGAGCACATAAGCAGTTTTATTGAATTTAGGCAAAGGTTCATAATAGTTGTGATACAACTTATGATAGGAACTACAAGTGTAAATTGAATGACAAATACTACCATAATGAAAACAAGGATTTTGTGGTTTATAAAATACTGACCTACCCCTAACATCAGACTCAGGAATAACAGTTTTCATTTTCTTACTCCTCCTGTAATCAATAGCAAGATGATTAGTATTGGGAACAAACTTATAGTTAAAATTCTTAGAAATACCTTGCTTACCATTCCTGTTTCTTTTAGGACTTTTTACTTGAGGTTTGTCAATAACCTCAGATAATTTCTTTTTCATTTATATTTTAGACAAAAGTCGTATGTTCTTTTGTTTCTTAACAGTCTTAGTAGTTTCCTTGTTTTCCTTTCTTTGTGTTTTATCACTTACTAATTTTTCTTGGGATGCTGAGGTAGAACCCTTCTTAAAGGTAGATTTGGTTTCATCAGCTTCTGAAGAGACAAACTTTACAAGAGTCTTGAGAGTAGTTTTATTTTCAGTGTCAAAATCCTTAACTCCATCTACATAACCAAGACAATCTTTCCAGTTTTTCTTAGAGATCATCTCATGAACCTTTTTGCCTGAAACAGTCCAAGCTGTTGTTTATTTTCATGTAACAGTCTATTGTTCTCTAGAATCTTATTTTTAATTTCCATGGAGAGACTTAAGAATAGATTTCAATTCAGATATATCTTCACTATCAAGGGAGAAGAAAGAAGTTGATACCTTATAATCAGAGGAAGTAGGAGCATCAAAACTAGCCATTAGTGCATAACATGTTTCTTCATTTTCAGAGTCAATAGAGTCCATCCAATCCTTGCTTGATGTAATCAAGGCTTTGTTCTTCCCTTTGTCATGCTTTGTCTTTTTGCACTCTGTAGCGAAGTGACCAGGTTCATCACAGTTGTAGCATTTGATTTTTGACCTGTAGACTTTTCCAGCTTTAGAGTCCTTTCCTTCTCTTCTTCCAGACGACTTCTTTTCTCCTCCAGTGAACTTCTTCCTGGAAGCTTCTTTTCTTCTGAGACTTTCTGAATTGCATTTTCTTGATGCCCTTAACTAGCATTGCAGCCATTTTCATGATATCGAAATCTGTCACGTTCTCATCAGTTTCAGAACCAGTATCATCATCAGGATTTGATGATGAATTATCAGTATCTGATTCTGGCAGATTGTTCTTTTTCCTTGCAGCTTCAACGAACCTGTCTTTTGAAGCTTTAGCATTCACTTTCAAAGCAACTGATTTTCCCTTATTGCTTTTCCTCTCTTTCCTTTGCTGAACTTCCAAATCATGAGTTCTCAGCATGCCATAGATTTCATCCAGAGTGACCATTTCCAAATCATACCGATGTTGTATGATTGAAGTCTGAGTCTTCCATTCCTTATTCAAGGCTCTCAGAAACTTGGTGTTCGAATCCACCCGATCGTACACCTTTCCCACCAAGGATAGATTGTTAAGCAGGGTGAGAAACCTGTCATAGAGGTCAGTGACACTTTCATCATACTTGGCCTCAAACTGTACATATTATTGAATCAGAATAGCCCTTTTATTCTTCTTGATGGCCATGGTCCCTTGACATTGAGTTTCAAGAGCATCCCAGATTTCCTTGGCAGCCTTGTAGGCTATAACCCTATTTGACATCACAGAGTCAAGATTGTTATGTAAAATGTTTCTTACCTTTGCATCCTTCAGCACAACAACTTTCTCTTCTGGTGTCCACTCACTCTTTTCCTTCAACTGAAGGTGTTCAACAACAGTAGGAGTTGCAGGCACCAGTTTTGGTGGCTTGTAAGGTCCATCATTGATTACGTCGAGGTAGTCTGAATCTGTGGCTTCCAATTACATGAGCATCTTCACCTTCCTTGTAGGATATTCAGTCTTTTTCAGAATGAGGATTTTAATACTTTTATCCTTGTTCAGAGACATGTTTAGATCGCTTCTGATTGTAAATTTAAAAGTTAACTTTGATACCAATTGTTGCCCCGTAGTAATACAATTGTTTAAGGGGGTTGGATACAATTGTATAAATGTTTCGAACAAGTATAAAAATATAACAGTTCTTTGTATTTCTGATAAAAACTGTTACAAACTCTCTCAAGAAATACTTATGTTCTTGAGAGCTGCTAGGTCGTACAATGCTCGAGTTAATCACCATGTGATGACCTAGACTGTGTTTATATAATACACAGCTGCTACAAATCAATCTAAGATATGCATTATCAATTCCTAACAGAAAATGATACATATCTTTAACTGAATACATAAAGTCCTATCACTCAGAACGTAACAGATATCCATCCTTCAAAATAAGGAACATAATCAATTTTCATAACAGACTGCCTTTAGATGCTGATGACATGCATATACTGATGATGCATCAAATCCTGACAACACATCAAATATTGATGAAATCTAAGACGTAGTCAGATCCTGAGCTTCTTCTGATCATTAAGAATAAACACGTAACAAATTCAATAACTCCAATATAAATTTTATAGTCACACACACACACACATATATATATATATTATGTTGTAATTGTGATGATATATATTTTATAAAATTAAATACCTTTTATACATTTTTGGGATTTATTTTCAAAAACTCATAATTCCATTTAATTTCAGTTTGACTTGTGTGCTTATCGAGTCAAAATTATTCGGTTTAATCTGGAGATACTTGGAATGAGTAATCGGATCAGAAAAATTAAATATATTAAAAAGTTAATTTTAAAAACTAATTCATTAGGCCATCTCCAAGTGCCATTTTAATGGTTGTGAAATCACGATTTTGCCTTTTTATGTTGGAAAAATATAAAAATGTCATCCTTACACAGTTTTTGTTAAAAATAAGTAAAATTGGTGTATCCTATTGGAATCAACCCCCTTACCTCCTACTTAAAAATTTCATGTCACTACTATTATGCTACATAACTTTTTTAGTGCAAATTAAAATTCTTATTAGATAACTTCCCCTCCTTTTATCAAATTCTATTTTTATTACTTTAACTTTTAAGGAAATGAAATGTTAGATTATATTATTAATGTGACTCCTGCTTTTTAAGTTTCTGTAACTTTATTCTAAAATTTTATAAATGCCACCACTTTGTTATTTAAGCAAAAAATGTATTCAAATTGTATTGGTATCAAGAATCGAACCTTTGTCTGAATTATATCTTAGAACCATGGTGCTATAATGAATTTTGATTTTATTTTAAAAGTTTTGTTAAAAAAATTATATTTTCTCCTTTTTTAATTTTAACTTTTGAGTAAATAAAATGATATAGTTTATACAGTTTTATAGCTGCAATTTAAATTTTGTAGTTAAACACACACACACAAACACAAATATATATATATATATATATATATGGGGCTACTCTAATAGAAACCATTTTAGAATAGAAACTAGAAACCAAATAATTTTAAAAAAAATTATTTCGAAACATAACACATATGATATGCAAATCGATCGTTGAGAGATGGAGAAAAATTAGATTAGATTGATCTAATGGCTTAAAATTAGTTTCTAGTTTCTATATTTATTTTGGTTTCTATTTTATCATCTCCCTATATATATCAATTATGTTTTAAAATGTATTTTAAAAAAATAAACATTTTTTATACAGTTTATCTACCTTACACTAAGTATCTAATATCAAAATTATCAGGGGTGACCGAGAATCGAACTTAACGACAGAAATAAGTTTTTCACCACTTAAGTTATATATATGTACGAAAAGAAAAAAAGAAAATACAGTGATGACCTTTATGCCAATTCATTTTTATTTCATATTTATTTATTTAAATTTTTATGAATGTAATTAAATTTATAAAAATATATTATTTTTTATTACTTAATTGTTGTATGAATATAAAATAAAGTTAAAATAATCATTTACCGTATTCAAAAATTAATTTCTTATAGGCGCAAGTTCGTTTGAGATTATATTTTGATATAAATACAGGCCCGTGCACGGGCGTTCACGCTAGTTCTGCCTTAAATTACAACAACCATGTATCAAATTTCACCTTTCGTCATTTAATTCACTAATTTTAGTAAGAAAGAAAGGTGTAATTAAAATCACAAAATAATTACAATATGAACGTAATTCTTACGATAAAAATTATAATTATTAAATATAACTAAATAACGGGGTGAAGGCCTTAAATAACCATATTTTAATAATCATTACCCAAATTACCAACTAGAAGTTTAAACTGCCCAAAATACCCACCAGATACTCCATTTTCAGTGGAGTAACATCTTGATACTCCAGTAGCATAGGAGTATCAAGATGATACTTCTTTGCCAGTGGAGTATTATGCATGATACTCCTTTGTCAGTGGAGTATCCGCCCAAACACTTGATTGTCCATGGAGTATCCGCCCAGACACTTGATTGTGAGTGGAGTAACAAGTGAGATATTAATTTGTCAGTGAAGTATCGTATAATTTTTTTAAAAATTATTAAATTAAGGTTCACACTTTAATTAAGGTTTAGGGGACCTAAATCATAAATCCTAAATTGACTTTTATTCATTTTAAAAAAAATATTCCTAAAACCTAGATAAAGAAATGTTGAACCCTAGAAATATTAAAAATTATAAAATTTTGTAAATAATAAAATATAGATTAATATTTTAATTTTAGAAAAGTGAAAAAATTACATGACCGTGGAGTATCATGCCTGCTACTCCACCGAGAAAGGAGTATCAAGAATGATACTCCACTAACAGATGAGTATCACCTGTGAAATGAGTATCACCCCAATACTCCACTGAAAGTGGTGTATCATCATGATACTTAGTGGAGTATTACTAAGTATCACGTGTATTTTGGGCAAAAGGGCCTCTAAAAAAAGGTATTTTGGTCATTTTTTCAATTTATTCACTAAAAAGGAATGAAGCAAGACTAAGTACAGTACATCTTTTAATGAAGTTTCTTGTCAATCTATATTTGACTTTATGAACAACTTGAACCAAATAGTCAATAGATTTTATAACTTTTATTTATCACTTTAGAAACTCACAAATGTTAATTTTTGTTGCCTCATAAAAGCTTTTGTTAAACAAAAAAATTAATATTATAATTTTCGTAACATATAACATACAATTTTCAATTTATAATATCAATTACTACATAATTAATCTTGATAGATAATGTAATCAAACAAGCATTCTAGAAAAAGAACACAGTGGCTTTATATCTTATTTTACTCTGAATTGTGATCGAAATGGTCATTACCCATGTTTTTGATTGTATATCTGAAATCAATGGTGAATCTGAATTTCAATTTTTTTACTTTATTTAGAATTTTTACATTTCAAATTAATAATATACTATAATTACTCATTTTATATAAAAATATATTTGGGTTCTAAATTTTAAATGAATCATAATATATCGTGCATTTTTTGACTTGCCAATTTAGGCCCAAAACCATATAAACAGCCCAAATCAAACTACTTTCTAGAAGCTACAAAAGCTACTTTCTAGAAACAACTTTCTAGAATATGGCCCCACAAAAAGTGTGGCGCCCTTCAAACCCGGGTCAGAAGTTTGGGGTCTACAACACATATACAACATATAAACCTGTATATAAAATATTATTTGCAATGACCCTACTTTATATAACCACGGATCGCAACAGGTTAAAGTATGAAAACAAGCCACAACCTTAACTTTTATTACAACGTACCAAATCCCAACTAATTTAACTTACATCTGATAATGAAATTATTCTTACAATCTTATTATCTCACTACCATATGAAGCTTCTGCTAGCTCGATCCAACTCAAACTGGAATCCTAGCTCGCATTTTGGACTGAGGAACTTCACTATCATCCATATCCTTCTTAACTGTAAAGTATATAAAAAGATTCGCAAGAGTGAGCTAACTAGATCAGCAAGTCATAATAACATTAACTGAGGTTAAATAATGATAAAACGAGATGAATAAAAGGAATCAAGTTTCTTGATAAACAACTAATAGAATTGGATATTCATTTTAAGTTTTTAAAACCAAGGTTAGGTTGCTGATCAGTGACGTACTAACCCCGGGCAAAGCACACAACACTGCTCTAACTACTAGATCCAAGGCGGGCCTAACTTGACCATCGATATGGTTTGACCACGAATCTGGTCCACATAAAGAAAACTATCCAATTCTAAAGCAGTTCAATATGATATACAATATAATTCAATAAAACCGATTCACAATCAATAGAGTTAATTACAGTTTGTATCCTCTTATTTTGTTCTAAAAACAAATATGTATCAGGACTTTGTGTAATTCTGGTTGTACCCCTCAACTTCAACCTATTATTTCAGTACGCACCCCTTCTGGTAAATCCCGGGATTAACATTAAATACTGTAGGGGTATATCAGTAATAACATTTATAACGGTTATATTATGTATATAACCTCCTCTTATTAATCTTTGTACACACAGCAGCCTCACATACATCCCTCTCCTTCATATTCAAGTTATGGGTGATTTTTGTTATTACGGAAAAAAGATTGTAGTTCAAACAGCATGGACAAACACAAATGCTGGTCAACGATTTCTTACTTGTGCTAACCGGTTATGCCATTTTTTCCGGTGGTTAGATGCTCCCGTTTGTCCCCGAGCTGCAGTGATTATCCGAAATACAGTGGAAGTATCTTTAATAGACACAACTCTGTTGTAAATCTTATTTCAGAATAAGGCAAAGGCAGCTCTATTATAATTTACAAACCAAAGGCCCCAATCTAACAAGAAACCTTCGATAATTTAACTTTTGGACTGGTACAACTGATTCATGTCTTCCTCTTGTTACATATACCACCTGATTCAATTCTTTTTTGGGATATTTTGGACCTATGTAGCAACATTAGGGGCACCATGTCAAAACTACATAGAAACAAACATAAAACATAAGCATAAATTTGAGATACTAAAAAGATGAACTTCCAAAATATGTAAGTAACTGAGATACACCAGCCTGCTGCTTGCAAATCCGTTACTAACCTGAGTATAACTTAGCAAACCAGCTTATTTATCTTCCACGTAACTACCTGGTGCCAAAAACCTCAAATTCAGAGAAATGAAAGGACTCTTGGACAAAGTTTTGACACTACTGAGATAAACCCAACAAATCTAAAATTTTAAGCCCGTTAATAGTACACTACAACCCAGATGCATTTCACGAAAAAACCAGAACATAACAATATGGAAAAGACTAGATTACCCCTAACATTTAACGGTAACAGAAGGATTTAACGGGAGTTTGGGGAAAGGGGTTCTTACTGAAATGAATTATTGAAGTAAAGGGGTGCAACCTGAATTAGCAAAAGTCCTGATACACATTTGTTTTTGGAACAAAATAAGAGGGTGCAAAGTGCAATTATCTCTAATCAATAAAACATTTGTATAAGAGCATGGTGAAAATTCAAGGGTACCGAAAGGGTATGTCAAAGTATATAAAAGAAGTGGCCTCCATCCTGTAGGATAATCGGGTATTAGATGAATAATGTTTTTACAAGGTTTTAGTACTTTGATGTCACAAGGTATGGTTGAGTATAAAAGTTTCTGTATGTGTAAACAATTCTGTTCCAGTGTTTGGTATATGATGGATATATATTCGTGGAGCAGCATCGTGTTTGTGTGGTTTAGTTCTGGTAAATCAACAAGAAATGGTTCACAAAGAATAAGGCTTACGGCTCAAAGATCAAATGATGTGGCTCAGGTTCAAGGCTGAAGGATTCAAAGTACTTTCAACATAAAACAAAGCTATTTTGAACACTTAACAATATGTTACGTTAAAGTTTAGAAATATTTGCATTATATCTCGAAAAAGGTTTAGAAGTACTTGCCTTATCACAATCGATTCCAATTTCACTTGTATTCGTCAAATGACTCTCTTCAACAACCACTCGTCTACTTTTCCTATGCCTCGATTCTATTTTCTGATCACTTGCTGTATTTTCTACATATCGATTCCATTTTCTGATCACCTGCTTCCCTTTCCTACACCTTGCTTACTCTGCTAGGCATCATAAGTATTTATCAATATTTAATTCATACGATTCTATTCGACATACATTTCTATCTACCCTTCGTTTCACCCAGATCCGATTAACGGATTGAAAGTTACGCTATAAACAAGTAATCACCGAACATATAGACCGACAGCCAACTAACAAGTCACATATAACACATAACACGTCAAATAATCAATGACATATCATTTATACAGGAGTCTCGGGTTATGAAAAGGCTTTTGGGTATTCAAAATGATTTTTACAACATTTTTCAGAATTAAAATGGGTCGTTGGATCACTTTCAGAGTAATAAACACGGCTCGGTTGGCCAAATCTAGCTTCAAAACAATTTTATAATAATTATCGAGCCTTGAAAACAATTTAAAATAATATTTTAAAGCTCAAAACTATTTTTTGGAATTTGTAAATCATTTTTAAATAATTAAATCTAATTAAATAATTAATTAAAATCAATTAATAATTAATTAAATCAATTAATCAATTAATTTTCGAATTTATTTGACCAATTAATCAATTAAATATTAACTGAAATTAATTAACTATTTAATTCCGATTTATTTTTGAATTAAAAATAATTTTTGGAATTAAAATAATCATTTTTGGAATTTTTGGAAATTAAAAACAATTTTTAAAATGATTTTTATAAAATAAATCAATTTTCTAAAAGATTTTAAACAGAAATCCAAGTTTTGAAAGTTCTGGAAACCTTCAAGTACTATTTTGTAAAAATGCTAAAAACAACTTTGGCTTAGGATTAATTTGGATCAAAATCGGGTTTTTAATAAAAAAAAAGGGTCAGGAACCGGGTCGCCGGGTCGGGATGAACCGCCGGACGAACCCAGAATCCGGTGACCCTTCCCGGATTCCGGTGACCTCAATCGAGGTTCAAAACAACCTTGTTTGATCTGTTCTTCGATGCAAAATCATTTTAAACACCTCCAGAAACCTAACCATTCAACAATCTATCAACAACAATCATTCAATCAAATTTTCGGCCAAAAGCCGGCCAAAACGCGAAGAACTCCGGCGAGAACTTCAAAAGACAACTCCGAGCTTATTAGGAATCGTTTGTGACATATGAATACATGATTCGACTGAAAATTTGATAAGGAACACGATGCACCCATCAAGATCGACTGAAAACCCCTAACAAAGATTCTCCCAAATCGAATTGAAAATATTCAAAGAATATAAACCCTAATTTCTTCAATCAGAGAATCAAACTTAAAATTGTACATGTTATTGAACTCCAAATCAAGAGTATAATATACCAAAATCATCAGGAAGAAAAGAATTTTAACATGCAAGCATCAAATCATATAAACAACTTCTCGAACAAAAAATCCTAATTTAAATATCAATAAATTCGAATTAAAACAATTAATTATAGAATCACCTGATGTTTCTGGGTATGTTTTGATGAAAGATTATGATTCTTGATTTTCAGAGATTCGATTTGAGTATAAGAGCGTCAAAATCTGATATCGATAACGCCTCCGAATTTGTATTTGATTACGAAGAACAATTTATAATTATAGTATTTTCTCTGTAGAAACTCTGTAAATACTGTTTGCAAATGATTTCTGGTACAAAATAAAATACGGTAGAGGCTATTTATAATTATGTAAAATTAGTATCCCGTTGGATCATTCCGGATATAAAACGGTACGTTTATTTATAAAACTGATCCAAACGGTACCGGTTTTCGGGATAATTATCCAAATCCGTACAATTTGTACTGCGGTATTGGTCTCAGCGCCTGGTTACACGTATTACGAAGTGATAATTATGATAGTTTAATAAAAAGATCCCGTTTATCAAAAATACGAGTTTTATTGATTTACCGAAACGAATAATGTATCGAAAATGTTACGCCGGGACCCGCACAGGACAAACCGTACTCCGGATCGTAAAAGTCAAAACATGGAAAATGCTCGGAATATTACAATTAGGTTAAGAAGGAGTTTTCAGAAGAGTTTCGGGTTATAAAAACGTAAAAATGGATGACGTCGGTTGGTTCCCAATTGTATAAAATAGTTTTTAAATACTCGGAAAAAGTTTTATAACATCCATATATTTCCTATAAAATCATAAAGCATCATAAAAATAAATAGGATGATATGACAATAATTTATATTTTATTTTGGACATATAAAAATTAAAATACTCAATTAATATTATTTTTAAACATCCAAACACATAACACTTAACAAATAATTCACAGAATAGATACTAAACACATATAATAATTTTCTATTAGCCCAAACAATTACACGATATATCCCGGATATTACAAAAAGTCACAGATTTTATATGAATATATACCAGCTTAAAATTATATTTTTTCTTCATACAGATCTAAAAATCGATTTACATGTCTAGTATCCATAAAAAATCAGACTTGTAACCTCAATTCAACAACACAGGCGTGATAAAATCACTCTATCTCTAACACTTATATGTCTCAATTCAAACTATTATAATCTCCGATGATTTACCTTTGGTCTTCAAATAATTATCAGCGACTTTGTACTATCTCTATCCGGTATGTATATGTACAATCACATATTTGTATGCACGCCCTATATTTTTTATAGTCGTAATCATTGTTATTGTATCAAGTATTTTTTTATATTCAATTGAGATATTATACTGCTATTTCTAATATTTGTAGTTGTATCTTTTCGAGTATTATGATTTGGGTAGTTTTTTTGTATTTATATTTTACTGTTTAGACAGCCTAATATGTATCTATATTCTCTTTTTTGTTATTGGTTAATGTAGGTTTAAAATTATAATGGAAGAATAACAAAGTTCGACCACTACACTACTAGAAATAGTAGATACGACATCGGTATTTAGACATCGGCATGTAATGCACCCGATGTTAAAATCCTGTTTAACATCGGTTTGGAAAAAAACGATGTTGAATACGAATACTGACATCGGTTTCACATAGTAGGCGTTGTCTATGTTCAGAAATTAAAAAGGCCAAATATATGCTTTTCACTTTGACATCGGTTAATTTTGTTAACCGTTGTCTATGGCCTTTTTTAAAAAAATAAAAATTTACTTATCTTTTTCCCTCCCATTTCAGTACACTTTTCCCCCTTTAATTTTAACAAAAAACTTCTCCACCCTTTCATTTCCCTCTTTCCAAAAGTATCTCCCCTCTTTCCTTCTTTACTCGCACACCCCTCGCACACCCGACTCTCTATCTCTCAAACATCGATGGCACCTCCCTCCCCCCCTCTCTCTCTCTCTCTCTCTCTATCTCGAACCTCAACTTCATCTCAAACACCACGACTCTCCCTCGTCTCTCTTCTCTTTCGTTCTTTTCTTGCCACTCCCCCTCGTAAACCCTAATTAGAAACTAGTACATAATCGACACTGAAATTGGACCTGTTTTGGAACCAAATCGAGCTTCAAATTGGTAAGGTTAGACCTAAATAATGGCTTTAGAGCTTGTAAAGGGCCATGGGTTTCGTTCCAAAAATATCGTTGAGTTCTTGTGTACATCCCTCTCTCCCTCGCTCTCTCTCTCTCTCTCTCTCCCTCTCTCCTATACACACACTGTATGTGAACACACACTTACTTCTTTATTACACACACACATCTCTGCACTCCCCTCTCTCCTCTTTCTTACACATATGTGTACCCTTAATTTAGGGTTTTTCAATTGATTCAATCTTTCTCTCTTTCTCAGGGCTGATTTCGAAATTAGGACTTGTTTAAGTTTGGGGCTTCATTCGAGTTCAATTTGGGCCTTTAGGGTTTGAATCGAGTTTAAGGTAATTCTGTCACTTGTGTTACATATGTTAATTTCTATATGTTATTGAATGTGTAATTTGATATGTTGGATGATTTCGTGTTGAATTGACTTTTTTGTTTATATGTATGGATGTTTGTGTTATCTATATTATTGATCTGAAGTTCTTCTTATTGTTCCGATTGATTGATTTTTCGTCTAAACGTTGTTAATTTAGTTGAATACTACAAGTTCATCGAACTATTGTTGATCTGAAAGTGTCGATCTTGAGATACTTCTACTTAATTAATATTGTTCAATGTTCTCAATTTGAGCAGGTGATAAGAACATTCTTGTTCCTTAAAGATAATTTCCAGCATTGATTAAGATTCAATTACAACATATATATTAACTAGTTTAGATTTGTAATATCATTGAGTGGTGAGGGAATGAGTACACAATGGAAATAAACTGATGTCATAATCAGCGGAAGAGGCTTCTTCCCGGGGGTACTGGAAAGTACATTTAAAATAACTATTGTTAAATGTAATTTTAAATAATTTGGGGCTTGTTAATTTGAAATGGGAAAAAACCCTTTACATGCCCTACCCTCATTAAGTAATAGGTGTAGAGGGAAGACAGATTTGAGAGAGATTAAAGGAAGTAGTATGGGATAATTTAGAGAGAGAAGTGATAGTTTGAATCAGATTAGGATGCTATGAAGCAGTAAGGGACTGGACTCTCTCTTATTATAAGGAGATATGGTTGGGAATAAAGAAATCAGTTCTAGAGAGAAAATTTATCATCTGTAATATTTATTAAATTACTTTTAATTATTTTTTATGAAATCTCCTGAATAGGTAGAATTGAAATGACTGCAAGTTATTGCTGGACCTTGTCCATGATAATATAATGTCAGTATTAACAAATACTCCGCCCCACTCTCACCCTTCCATTTCTGCAGTTATTGCAAACTGAAGTCACTTGATCCACGGAGAAGCTACTTGGCAGGTCCGATGTTTGTGATATGTTTTAAAATTGTATTCAGTATTTTTTCTCGTTATTTCTTCTCATAAAATGAACACTTATGGGAGGGGAATAAATGATTTCTTTCAAGATATAATTGGAGTTACTATCAGAGCAAAAAATTATAGAATCATATTGTGAGTTACAGACTTTTAGAAGATCTCAATAATGTATTTATGCTTTAATGATCAGAAGCATGAAACTTATGACTCATCATATTCAGAGGATATATTTGACCACAAATATATAAACTCTTGACAAGTCCTTAGTTAAAAGAGTCAGGATAACTAAGTTATTTTATTGTTATTAGTTGGGACGTTTATTTTAGACTTGGAATGTATGTCCGAATTGATTGTTGGAATATTGTATGTTAAGAAATTTGGTATCAATGTAGCTTTATGTTTCTGTTGGATGTTTTTGGTTGGATCTTGCATTGTTTGGTATTTTTTTGGTTGTGTAAATGCAATTGATCATGTGGCTGTAAAACAGGACCAGGATAGCATGTAATTTACACCACATTAACATCACAATGGTATATGTAAACTGATGTAAAAAATGAACAAAAGACATCATGTAAAATAATATTAAAAAAAGAACTAAAAAAACCGATGTGAAATAGTCATTTGACATCGGTTCTGAGAAATTGGCTGATGTTAAACAAAAAGATTTAACATCGGTTTCGTGAAGAACACCCATGTCTTATCCATCATTTCACATCGAGGGGCTAATTTAACCGATGTCTGATCAAACATTTCACATCGGGAAACTAATCTAACCGATGTCTGATCTAGCATTTCACATTGGTTTGTTTGAAAGAATTTTAATAAATGGCTTTTAGTGCTTGTAGGTTTCATATTTTAATGGATAAATACCTCATAATATTCTCATATTCACCTAAAAATACTGTAATATAAGCTGAAATTTGTTGCAAAGACATCACATTTAATCTTAAAATCGATGTATAGCACTGTAATAGACATCGGCTGTTAACCGATGTCAAAGGCTGATGATATTTAACATCACATGCGGAGACATCGGTTCAGATTTTTTTTAACATCGGTTCTGAACCGATGTCTGAACCCATATTTCTAGTAGTGCTAATAGATCTACAAAAAAGATTTAGGAAATCTACATCCAAAATATCATTCGATGCAATAGTTAATATGTAGAAAGCTCCCGTCCGTGAAAGTTTAGAACTGTAGCTGATCCGACATGATTTCTGAACCTGCACCCGACCTGTTGGCCCAACGCAAATTTGACTGATTTCTGAATCCCCCTTTTTAATGATGGTCAGGATAATTGAAAATAATTGGAGAAGTAAGAGGATGCAGATGAAACATGTTATAAGATCATCTTGATTTGGGCTGAACCTTTGAAAAAGAGGAACAAAATACACAAAAGGAAGGACTTGTTGGCTTCCACGAGGATGGATGATGAGCTGCAAGTCTCGGATGACCGGTGCTAGTGTAGGAGTCGTTGATAAAGTAAAACAATCTTTTTCATTTAAATACTTTCAACTAAGTGACATAGATTTTTTAACCTTATCAACCACTCCAACACTAACACCATTCATCCGAGGTTTGTAGCTTATCTTCCAACCTCGTGAAAGACAACTCAACCTACCTTTTGTGCATTTCGTTTCTATTTTTGAAAGCTTTACCAGAAATCAAGATGATCCTCTAGTTTGTTCCATTCGGATGCCATTGCTTCCCCAATTTCTTTCAACTTCCCTGACCCCCGTCAAAGTGGGGGAGACATAGATTTGGTCGGATTCGGGTTCAGATGGCAGGTCGAGTAAGGGTTCAAAAATTTTGTAGGATCCAGGTGCAAGCTTCGGTTTAGATGTTTCACCGACAAGAGCTTCCCATATACAACTATTGCATCGATTGCAGGTAAGTCCACCAGGCCCAGTGTTCGATTTGTAATGAAGGATTGGAAATGTTGTTGCAGTTTATCATCGGACTAAAATATTTTTAGTGTAGTTTATCTCCAAACTAAGAAATTTTAAGTAGCAAACACGATTAGTCCTCCGATTAAATAAATATAAAAGTTTTTCTATAAAATACTAGAAATTGGGAGGTTGGCTAACTTGAATGGATTCGAGTTTTTTGTTCAAAGTAATTGCATACTGAATTAATTTTATGGAACCGTAATATATGTATGTAATTGTCTGTTAAAAAATTTAAGACTTTCAGATGATATTCAAATGACTCAATTAATTTAACATATACCTATAATGATATTTTTTCATCTAAATTACGCAAAAGGTCTAAGGGGAGCCTTTTGAGATTATAATATAAGTAATATTTCTGCAAATTACAATTTCTTTTATCTTGTATGATTTTATATGAATTTTTGGAATCTATATTTTAGTGATATATATTATCTTTGAAGCATAATCCTGAAGTTGCTCGAGATAGACAGAGAACATAATTTTTTTGTATAAACTTTATAGATTCATACAAAACATAACATGAAAGCATTCTTGTCATTTCTTGTTGCACACTGAAGAAGGTCAATTGAGTGCATTTCATAATTGTATACATTATATAAAAGGTTAGATTAATAATCTATAATTTTTCTTTTTCTACGCTCATTCCATATTTTATTTTAGTTTGTAAATTAATTCAAATTTGTATACTTGATTATTTGGTACTACGTGGAGATGTTAATTAATTACATCATGAATAGTTTTGTAATTTATGCACTTGCAGTAAGCTAACTAGTGTTATATATTATAACAAATACTGTACATTTTACCATAAATAAATGTAATATATTTTAACGAGTTAACTCGTAAATAATTTTCAATTAAACTACAAATTAAGAGTAATTATTTTTTTAAAATAATGAATACATATTTTGATATTCGTAACCATATAAACTTAACATAATTTAAATCATATTTTATACAATACGTTCAATATATAATTTTGATTTATTAATAATATTAAATCGATACTATTAAATTAAACCCGGTCCAGATCTATATAAATTAATTATCAAAACGGTCCAAATCTATGTTGTTTCATGTCTATGCATTGGTTTTCTGAGTTCGCAACCCCTAATAAAAAAAATTAAATGAATTTGTCATCATTCAACAATTTTTTTCTTCTAAAAACACAATATTTTTTTGTCAATAACGTCACTTTTGTACCGGGTTATATCTATTCCATTAATTTTTACTTCTTACCATTATGATTCATGTATCTCTTCAATAAATAGTTCCCATCATTTTCAGTTTCAGGACCAATATTAGGATTTTCACCTTCAATCGATTCCGGAACTCACGATCTATATATTTATGTGAATAAAAATATCAAACTCTTGTCGAATTAAAAACCCTATTTAACCTTTGAATTCGAATATAATTAAAACAAAATTTTTAAGTGGGTTAGGAGATAGTGGATTGAGAAAGAAAAAATTTGACTTGTGACTTAAATTATTAAAATCATATAGAATGAAAATTTAGTTTGGTGTGGAAATGAAGAACAAGAGGGAGAGAAAAGAGAACGTCAATTTAATAAAAATCGTAATAGTGAATTCAAATGTAAAATTGGTAATAATTAAAATATATTTTATAGTTCATTGATAGATTTCTGAAAATGCAACTTAACGAGGGTTATAGTTCTATTCACGACATCAAAGATTTTTTACATAATTGTTTGAATTTGATAATTACTACATCAACGAGAAACATAATTAAATACTTATAAATTGTCATCAATCTCTTACTTCTCTTCTCTTCTCTTCTCTTCTTTTATTATATATTATATATCAACCAAGGGTAAAAAGAGCCAATTTACTGAATGTGAAATCACGATTTTGCCCTTCTATTTTGAAAAATTATAAAAATGTCATTATTACACAATTTTTGTTAAAAATAACTAAAATTGGTGTAAGCAATATGAATCGAACCCTTTACCTCCTATTAACAAATTTCATGTAATTACCATCACGCTACTTGACTTTTTGAGTGCAAATTAAAATTCTTATTAGATAAGTTATATCCTCTCTTTTTTTATCAAATTCTATTTTTTATTAATTTAACTTTTGAGTGGATAAAATGTTAGTTTATACAATTCTATAAATGTAATATAAATTTTGTAGTTAGGCGCGCACACACACACACACACATATATATATCAATTATGTTGTAATTTTTATAATATATATATTTTATAAAATTAAATACCTTTTGTTGGGGTGTGCCAGGAGCTGAGAATTGTTGTCATATGCCTTTGTACTTGCAGACTTCCTCCATTTTTTGAGTTCTTGAACTCAGTGCCATTATCACTTCTCAATATTTTCACTTTGAAGTTGGATCCATTCTCAATTTGCCTTATATGATCTAGAAGAATTTCTGAAATTTCATCCTTCCTGTGTAGAAAATAAACCCAAGTGTATCTAGTGAAATCATCAACAATTACAAGTGTGTACCTTTTCTTGTTGATGGACATTATGTTTACTGGTCCAAAGAGATCCAAGTGTAACATATGATATGGTTCAGTGATAGAGAATTCTGTTTTACTTCTGAAAGATACTCTTCTTTGCTTGGACTTTTGTCAGGCGTCACAAAGACCATCAGATGAGTATAGAATTTTTGGTAATCCTCTTACTAGCTCCTTCTTGGCAAGTTCATTGATTGAGTTGAAGTTGAGATGTGAAAGCTTCTTGTGCCAATTCCAGCTCTCATCTACTGATGCCTTTGAAATAAGGCAATTAAGTAGCTTCTTGATCAAGACTTTCATGCAGTCTTGCTTCATACATGTTGTCATGTCTGTATCCCATCAAGACAAATTTCTTTGACTTGTTATGAACAACTTCACAATGTGAGTCATAGAACACCACATGGTAACCTCTATCAGTGATTTGACTGATGCTTAGAAGATTGTGCTTCAGTCCTTCCACCAGAGCTACATTCTCTACTATTACATTTCTAATTATCAAGTTGTCATATCCCAGAGTTTATCCTATATTTCCATCCCCATACGATACATATGGACCAACCTTCCTTTCAAATTCTGACAGCAGGGATTTATTTCCAGTCATGTGTCCTGAACATCCATTATCCAAGACAAGAATATCTTTCCTGTTACCCTGCAGTCAAAGGAATGATTAATTAGAAGGATTTTTGAGGACCCACACTTGTTGGGCCCTCATTTTAGACAACTTAAGTCTTTGTGATTCAGGCTTACTTCTGACAGTTTTTCCCTTATCAGGATTTGTCTTATCAGAGGTAGATTTAGTAGAACTGGAAGAATTAAGCACATAAGCAGTTTTATTGAATTTAGGCAAAGGTTCATAATAGTTGTGATACAGCTTTTGATAGGAACTACAAGTGTAAATTGAATGACAACTACTACCACAATGAAAACAAGGATTTTGTGGTTTGTAAAATACTGACCTACCCCTAACATCAGACTCAGGAATAACAGTTTTCATTTTCTTACTCCTCCTACAATCAATAGCAAGATGATTAGTATTACCACAATTATAACAAGTTTTTCTAGGAGCATTGGGAACAAACTTATAGTTAGAATCCTTAGAAATACCTTGCTTACCATTCCTGTTTCTTTTAGGACTTTTTACTTGATGTTTGTCAGTAACCTCATATAATTTATTTTTTATTTATATTTTAGACAGAAGTCCTGTGTTCTTTTCTTTCTTAACAGTCTTAATAGTTTCCTCATTTTTCTTTCATTCAGTTTTATCACTTACTAATTTTTCTTGCGATGCTAAGGTAGATACCTTCTCAAAGGTAGATTTGGGTTCATCAGCTTCTGAAGAGACGAACTTAATAAGAGTCTTGAGAGTAGTTTTATTTTCTGTGTCAACATCCTTAACTCCATCTACATAACCAAGACATTCTTTCCAGTTTTTCTTAGAGATCATCTCATGAACCTTTTTGCCTGAAAAAGTCCAGGATTTAAGGGTTTTTCTCTCATTTTCTAATTTATTTTCTAAAATACTGTACTTAACTTCCAATATCTTTCCTATATGTTTAGCTTTCTCACATTCTTTTTGAATTTCAATTTGATTTACTAAGTCAGACTCCAGCTGATCATTTTTAGATTTTAAAACTTCATTTTCATGTAACAGTCTATTGTTCTCTAGAATCTTATTTTTAAAATTTCAATGGAGAGACTTAAGAATAGATTTCAATTCATATATATCTTCAATATCAAGGGAGAAGAAAGAAGTTGATACCTTAGAATCAGAGGAAGCAGGAGCATCAAAACTAGCCATCACTGCATAACATGTTTCTTCATTTTCAGAGTTAGTACAGTCCATCCAATCCTTGCTTGATGTAATCAAGGCTTTTTTCTTCCCTTTGTCATGCTTTGTCTTTTTGCACTCTGTAGCAAAGTGACCAGGTTCATCAGAGTTGTAGCATTTGATTTTTGACCTGTAGACTTTTCCATCCTTAGAGTCCTTTCCTTCTCTTCTTCCAGACGACTTCCTTTCTCCTCCAGTGAACTTCTTCCTGAAGCTTCTTTTCTTCTAAGACTTTCTGAATTGCATTTTCTTGAAGCCCTTAACTAGCAATGCAGCCATTTGCATGACATCAGAATCTATCACGTTCTCATCAGTTTCAGAATGAGTATCATCATCAGGATTTGATGATGAATCATCAGTATCTGATTCTGGCAGATTGTTCTTTTTCCTTGCAGCTTCAACGAACATGTCTTTTGAAGCTTTAGCATTCACTTTCAAAGCAACTGATTTTCCCTTGTTGCTTTTCCTCTCTTTCCTTTGCTGAACTTCCAAATCATGAGTCCTCAGCATGCCATAGATTTCATCCGGAGTGACCATTTCCAAATCATACTAATGTTGTATGATTGTAGTCTGAGTATCCCATTCCTCATTCAAGGCTCTCAGAAACTTGGTGTTCGAATCCTCCTGATCATACACCTTTCCTACAAAGGATAGATTGTTAAGCAGGGTGAGAAACCTGTCATAGATGTCGGTGAGAATTTCATCAGACTTAGCGTCAAACTGTTCATATTATTGAATCAGAATAGCTCTTCTGTTCTTCTTGATGGCCATGGTTCCTTGACATTGAGTTTCAAGAGCATCCCAGATTTCCTTGGCATTCTTGTAGGCTATAACCCTATGTGACATCCCAGAGTCAAGACTGTTATGCAAAATGTTTCTTACCTTTGCATCCTTCAGCACAACAACTTTCTCTTCTGGTGTCCACTCACTCTTTTCCTTCAACTGAAGGTGTTCAATAACAGTAGGAGTTGCAGGCACCAGTTTTGTTGGCTTGTAAGGTCCATCATTGATTACGTCGATGTAGTCTAGATCTGTAGCTTCCAGGTGCATGAGCATCTTCACCTTCCATGTAGGATATTCAGTCTTTTTCAGGATGGGGATTTTAATACTTTCATACTTGTTCAGATACATATTTAGATCGCTTCTGATTGTAAATTTATCAGTTAGCCTTGATACCAATTGTTTCCCAGTAGTCATACAATTGTTTAAGGGGGGGGGGTTGGAAACAATTGTATAAATGTTTCAAACAAGTATAAAAATATAACAGTTCTTTATATTTTTGATAAAAACTGTTACAAACTCTCTCAAGAAATACTTATGTTCTTGAGAGCTGCTAGGTCGTACAATGCTCGAGTTAATCACTATGTGATGACATAAACCGTGTTTATATAATACACAGCTGCTACAAATCAATCTAAGATATGCATTATTAATTACTAACAGAAAATGATACATATCTTTAACTGAATACATAAAGTCCTATCACTTAGAACGTAACAGATATCCATCCCTAAAAAATAAGGAACAAAATCAATTTTCATAACAAACTGCCTTCAGATGCTGATGACATGCATATACTGATAATGCATCAAATCCTGACAACACATCAAATATTGATGACATCTAAAATGTAGTCAGATCCTGAGCTTCTTCTGATCATCGATAATCAGCACGTAACAAATTCTATAACTCTAATATAAATTTGTAGTTACACACACACACACACTCACATATATATATAAAAATTATGTTGTAATTGTCATGATATATATATTTTATAAAATTAAATACCTTTTACACATTTTTGGGATTTGTTTTCAAAAACTCATAATTCCATTTAATATCACTTTGACTTGTGTGCTTATCGAGTCAAAATTATTCGGTTTAATCCGGATATACTTGGAATGAGTAATTGAATAAGAAAAATCAAATATATTAAAAAGTTAATTTTAAAAACTAATTCATTAGGCCATCTCCAAGTGCCATTTTAATGGTTGTGAAATCACGATTTTGCCTTTTTATGTTGGAAAAATATATAAATGTCATCCTTACACATTTTTTGTTAAAAATAAGTAAAATTGGTGTATCCTATAGGAATCGAACCACCTTACCTCCTACTTAAAAAATTTCATGTCACTACCATTATGTTACATAACTTTTTTAGTGCAAATTAAAATTCTTATTAGATAACTTCCCCTCCTTTTATCAAATTCTATTTTTATTACTTTAACTTTTATGAAAATGAAATGTTAGATTATATTATTAACGTGACTCCCACTTTTTAAGTTTATGTAACTTTATTCTAAAATTTCATAAATGTCACCACTTTGTTATTTAAGCAAAAAATGTATTCAAATTGTGTTGGTATCAAGAATCAAACCTGTGACTGAATTATATCTTAGAACCATGGTGTTATAATGAATTATGATTTTATTTTAAAAGATTTGTTAAAAAAAATTATATTTTCTCCTTTTTTAATTTTAACTTTTATGTAAATAAAATGATAGTTTATACAGTTCTATATCTGCAATTTAAATTTTGTAGTTAAATACACACGTACATACACAGATATATATATATATATATATATATATATATATATATATATCAATTATGTTTTAAAATGTATTTTAAAAAAATAAACATTTTTTATATAGTTTATCTACCTTACACTAAATTTAATATAAAAATTATCGGGGGAGGCCGAGAATCGAACTTTACGACAAAAATAAGTTTTTCACCACTTAAGTTATATATATGTACGAAAAGAAAAAAAAGAAAATACAGTGATGACCTTTATGCCATCTCATTTTCATTTCATATTTATTTATTTAAATTTTTATGAATGTAATTAAATTTATAAAAATATATTATTTATTATTACGTAATTGCTATATGAATATAAAATAAAGTTAAAATAATCATTTATCGTATTCAAAAATTAATTTCTTATAGGCGCAAGTTCGTTTCAGATTATATTTTGATATAAATACAGGCTCGTGCCTCGCATGGGCTTTTACGCTAGTTCTGACTTAAATTACAACAACCATGTATCAAATTTCACCTTTCGTCATTTAATTCACTAATTTTAGTAAGAAAGAAAGATGATAATTAGAATCGCAAAATAATTACAATATGAACGTAATTTTTACGATAAAAATTATAATTATTAAATATAACTAAATAACGGGGTGAAGGCCTTAAATAACCATATTTTAATAATCATTACCCAAATTACAAACTAGAAGTTTAAACTGCCCAAAATACCCACCAGATAATTCATTTTCAATGGAGTTCCATCTTGATACTCCAGTAGCATAGGAGTATCAAAATGATACTTCTTTGCCAGTAGAGTATAATGCATGATACTCCTATGTCAGTGGAGTATCAACCTAGACACTTGATTGTCAATGGAGTATCCGCCCAGACATTTGATTGTTAGTGGAGTAACACGTGAGATATTACTTTGTTAGTGAAGTAGCATCTAATTTTTTTAAAAAATTATTAAATTAAGGTTCACACTTTAATTAAGGTTTAGGGGACCCTAGATCGTAAATCATAAATTGACTTTTTATTCATTTTTAAAAAATATTCCTAAACCCTAGATAAAGAATTGTTGAACCCTAGAAATAATAAAAATTGTAAAATTTTGAATTTTGTAAATAATAAAATTATTGATTAATATTTTAATTTTAGAAAAGTGAAAAAATTACATGACGATGGAGTATCATGCCTGCTACTCCACTCAGAAAGGAGTATCAAGAATGATACTCCACTGACAGATGAGCATCACCTGTGATACTCTATTGGCAAATGAGTATCACCCTAATACTCCACTGAAAGAGGCGTATCATCATGATACTTAGTGGAGTATCACTAAGTATCACGTGTATTTTGGGAAAAAAGGCCTCTAAAAAAGGTATTTTGGTCATTTTTCAATTTATTCGCTAAAAAGGAATGAAGTAAGACTAAGTAGAGTACATCTTTTAATGAAGTTTCTTGTCAATATATATTTGACTTTATGAACAACTTGAGCCAAATAATCAATAGATTTTATAACTTTTATTTATCACTTTAGAAACTCACAAATGTTAATTTTGTTGTCTCATAAAAGATTTTGTTAAACAAAAAAATTAATATTATAATTTTCGTAACATATAACATACAATTTTCAATTTGTAATATCAATTACTACATAATTAATCTCGATAGATAATATAATCAAACAAGCATTCTTCAAAAAGAACATAGTGGTTTTATATCTTAGTTTTACTCTGAATTGTGATCGAAATGGTCATTACCCATGTTACTAATTGTATATCTGAAATCAATGGTGAATCTGAATTTAAATTTTTTACTTTATTTAGAATTTTTACATTTCAAATTAATGATATACTATATTTATTCATTTTATATAAAAATATATTTGGGTTTTAAATTTTAAATGAATCATAATATATCATGCATTTTTTGACCTGCCAATTTAGGCCCAAAACCATATAAACAATCCAAATCAAACTACTTTCTAGAAACTACTAAAGCTACTTTCTAGAAACAGCTTTGTAGAATATGGCCCCACAAAAAGTCAAACATTTTATATGAATATATACCAGTTTAAAATCATGTTTTTATCTTCATACGGATCTAAAAATTGATATACATGTCTAGTATCCATAAAAAAATCAGACTTGTAACCTCAATTCAACAACACAGTCTGTCTCTAACGCTTGTATGTCTCAATTCAAACTCTTGTAATCTCCGATGATTTACCTTTGGTCTTCAAGTAATTATCAGCGAGTTTGTACTATCTCTATCCGGTATGTATATGTACAATCACATATTTGTATACACACCCTATATTTTTTATAGTCATAATCATTGTTATTGTATCAAGTAATTTTTTATATTCAATTGAGATATTATACTGCTATTTCTAATATTTGTAGTTGTATCTTTTCGAGTATTATGATTTAGGTAGTTTTATTGTATTTATGTTTTATTGTTTAGACAGCCTAATGTGTATCTATATTATCTTTTTTGTTATTGGTTAATGTAGATTTAAAATTGTAATGAAAGAATAACAAAGTTCGACCACTAATAGATCTACAAAAAAGATTTAAGAAATCTACATCCAAAATATCATTTGATGCAATAGTTAATGTGTAGAAAGCTCACGTCCGTGAAAGTTTAGAACTGGAGCTGATCCGACATGATTTCTGAACCTGTACCCGACCTGTTGGCCCAACGCAAATTCGACCGATTTCTGAATCTTCCATTTTAATGAGGGTCAGGAAAATTGAAAATAATTAGAGAAGTAAGGGGATGCAGATGGAACATGCTATAAGATCATCTTGATTTGGGGCTGAACCTTTCAAAAAGAGGAACAAAATACACAAAAGGAAGGACTTGTTGGCTTCCACGAGGATGGATGACGAGCTGCAAGTCTCGGATAAACGGTGCTAGTGCAGGAGTCGTTGATAAAGTAAAACAATCTTTTTCATTTAAATACATTCAACTAAGTGATAAAGATTTTTTAACCTTATCAACCACTCCAGCACTAGCACCATTCATCCGAGGCTTGTAGCTTATCTTCCAACCTCGTGAAAGATAACTCAACCTACCTTTTGTGCATTTCATTTCTATTTTTGAAAGATTTACCAGAAATCAAGATGATCCTCTAGTTTGTTCCATCCGGATGCCATTGTTTCCCAATTTCTTTCAACTTCCCAGACCCCCGTCAAAGTGGATGACACAGAAATTGGGTCGGATTCAGGTTCAGATAACAGGTCGAGTAAGGGTTCAAAAATTGTGTAGGATCCAGGTGCAAGCTTCGGTTTAGATGTTTCACCGACAAGAGCTTCCCACATATCAACTATTGCATCGATTTGCAGGTAAGTCCACCAGGCCAAGTGTCCGATTTATAATGAAGGATTGGAAAGGTTGTTGCAGTTTATCATCGGACTAAAATATTTTTAGTGTAGTTTATCTCCAGACTAAGAAATTTTTATTAACAAACATGATTAGTCCTCCGATTAAATAAATATATAAGATTTTCTATAAAATACTAGAAATTGGGAGGTACGCTAACTTGAATGGATTCAAGTTTTTTGTTCAATGTAATTGCATACTGAATTAATTTTATGGAACTGTATTATAGGTACGTAATTGTCTATTAAAAAATTTAAGACTTTTAGATGATATTCAAATGACTCAATTAATTTAACATATACCTATAATGATATTTTTCATCTAAATTACGCAAAAGGTCTAAGGGGAGCCTTTTGACATTATAATATAAGTAATATTTCTGCAAATTACAATTTCTTTTATTTGTATGATTTTATATGAATTTTTGGAATCTATATTTTAGTGATATATATTATCTTTGAAGCATAATCCTGAACCTGCTCGAGATAGACATAGAACATAATTTTTTTGTATGAACTTTATAGATTCATACAAAACATAACGTCAAAACATTCTTGTCAGTTCTTGTTGCACACTAAAGAAGGTCAATTGAGTGCATTTCATAATTGTATACATACTATAAAAGGTTAGATCTATAATATATAATTTTCCCTTTTCTACGCTCATTCCATATTTTATTTTAGTTTGTGAATTAATTCAAATTTGTATACTTGATTATTTGGTACTACGTGGAGATGTTAATTAATTACATCATGAAAAGTTTTGCAATTTATGCACATACAGTAAGCTAACTAGTGTTATATATTATAACAAATACTGTATACTTTACCATAAATAAATGTAATATATTTTAACAAATTAACTCTTAAATAATGTTCAGTTAAACTACAAATTAAGAGTAATTATTTTTTTAAAAAAAATGAATACAAATTTTGATATTCGTAACCATATAAAGTAAATATAATTAAAATCATATTTTATACAATATGTTCATATAATTTTGATTTATTAATAAGTTAAAATCGATACTATTAAATGAAACTCGGTCCAGATCTATAAAAATTAATTATCAAAACGGTCCAAATCTATGTTGTTTCATGTCTATGCATTGGTTGTCTGAGTTCGCAGCCCCTAATAAAACAAAATTAAATGAATTTATCATCACTCAACAATTATTTCTTTTAAAAACACTATTTTTTTGTCAATAACGTCACTTTTTTACCGAGTTATATCTATTCCATTAATTTTTACTTCTTACCATTAGGATTCATGTATCTCTTCAATAAATAGTTTCCATCATTTTCAGTTTCAGGACCAATATTAGGATTTTCACCTTCAATCTATTCCGGAACTCACGATATATATATTTATGTGAATAAAAATATCAAACTCTTGTCGAATTAAAAACCCTATTTCACCTTTGAATTTGAATATAATTAAAAAAAAATTTAAGTGGGTTAGGAGATATTGGATTGAGAAATAAAAATTTTGACTTGTGACTTAAATTTTAAAATCATATAGAATGAAAATTTAGTTTGGTGTGGAAATGAAGAACAAGAAGGAGAGAAAAGAGAACATCAATTTAATAAAAATTGTAATAATGAATTCAAATATAAAATTGGTAATAATAAAAATATATTTTATAGTTCATTGATAGATTTATGAAAATGCAACTTAACGAGGGTTATAGTTCTATTCACGACATCAAAGATTTTTTACATAATTGTTTTGAATTTGATAATTACTACATCAACGAGAAACATAATTAAATACTTATAAATTGTCATCTATCTCTTAATTCTGTTCTCTTCTCTTCTCTTATTATATATTATATGTCAACCAAGGGTTAAAAGAGCCAATTTAATGACTGTGAAATCACGATTTTGCCCTTTTATTTTGAAAAATTATAAAAATGTCATTATTACATAATTTTTGTTAAAAATAACTAAAATTGGTGTATGCAATAAGAATCGAACCCCTTACCTCCTATTAACAAATTTCATGTAATTACCATCACGCTACTTGAGTTTTTAAGTGCAAATTAAAATTCTTATTAGATAAGTTATATCCTCTATTATTAGATTAATAAATATCCTTGGAATATGATATGTAAATCTATATCTCTAAGTACGTGAAATAGAAGTGAGATTATGAGAATAGTATTGATATTCCTAAAGGTCCCTAGTCAAGTAATATTGTTAAGGGACGATAATAAATATGTTGAGACTAGTGTGTTTGTTGACTGTTGATCACATCTCATTGATCATAGGTATGGTGATACCAAAGTCAAAACACAGGCACATCCAATGGGATTAATATACGCCATCAAATAGAGGAGGTCATGAGCTAGATAGACCTTCACCACATCCAACGGGATTAATATACACCATTCCGGATCACTTTTTGTTATGCCTGTAAATCTACAAATCACTTAACAAACACGTTAAAAAGCACTGCTCTGATACCAATTTTAAGCTAGAAGGGGGTTGAATAGCTTAATTACCAATTTAAAAATTGTTATGGCATTTTAAAATAATTTATCCCTTAGAAAACTTTACCGAGTGGTTATGCAGTTTATATGTGCGGAAAATAAAGTGCAAGGAAAGAAAATACCACACAGTGATTTTATCCTGGTTCGCGATGACGCAACCTCTAATAGATTCGCTCACCCCTACTCCAGTCCCCGAGCTCCTCTCCCGGACTCATGATTTTCCCTTATAATAAACACGCTCCTTTAGTAGGCAGAGAAACCTTTACACCCTTACAAGTATTTGTCTTGGTGCGTAACACAAGGGTCACTACCTCAAAATAAATGTATTACCTACACAACTTATCTTAGAAAATAACTCCCCGCTATTTCTTCAAAGTTGTTGTAGAACCTTTGTATGGACTTGGCTTCCTTAGCTTTTGTCAGTCTTGGATCTTAGTGATCCGGTCTTGGGTCTCTCCTCTTCTTCATGGTCCGAAGACTACTAACTCCCCGTTAGTACATCTAGGACTTGGGTCTTAGAACGAGAATCACCTCACGTCACTTCACCTCACTACAAAACTAATAAGACAATCCATGAAACAAAACAAGTAGAGAAAGGTTTGTTTTGAACTATTATGTTGCTGTACTAGCCCACAAGTAGTATAATATCCAAATAAGAATATTAACACTAATTAGGTATACTTTACTTAGAATAATACAAGATGGTCAAGAATATTTACAATTACTCCTGTATAGATTTAATAAAGTTGTGGAGTAATATGAGAAGTCATTTTATATTAAGCACTTATGGCTTATGACTTCTTTAGTATTCTTTTTCTTTCGATTAAGTATTTATAGATCGAAGAATACTTTAATTACAACCTCGGAGTGGTAATTTACCTTTAAGTATATCAACTTAAGGTTTTAGGGTATACTTGTATATTGACGATTATAAGGTCAAAGTATACTCTTTTAACTTCAAGCACATTTATAAGATTTATGAGTCTTAGCCAAGATCCAATTAAATAAGTGCAAGTAATTGGCTTAAGATTGTGCTTTCAAAGTTTGGACAAATAATTATGAGTATTTTATAGATATCGTAGTATAACCCCACGGAACACTAAAAGATGTTAGAATGGGCTTATACGATATGAATCCTAATTGTTTATATACACGATATGTGTTAGCCAAGATCCATTTAAATTACGTGAAAGTAATTGGCTAACTCGTGGATTTGATTTGTCCTTAATTTTAACGGATGATTACGAAGTGTTTATAGATCGAGTTATAATCCCCCGGAACACTAAAGATGTTAGAAGGGATTAAAACTATGCTTCGTAATAATTTATGTGCACGAAATGTGTTAGCCAAGATCCAATTAAATAAAATACAAGTAATTGGCTAACTCGTGAACTTAATCCATTTTGTTATTTGACAAATTACGAAGTGTTTATAGATCGAGTTATAATCCCCCGGAACACTAAAGATGTTAAAAGGGATTTAAACTTTGCTTCGTAATAATTTATGTGCACGAAATTGTTAGCCAAGAACCAATTAAATAAAGTGCAAGTAATTGGCTAACTCGTGAACTTAATCCGTTTTAATATTTGACAAATTACGAAGTGTTTATAGATCGAGTTAAAATCCCGCGGAATACTAGAGATGTTAGAAGGGATTAAAAATTTGCTTCATAATATTTTATGTGCACGAATAATGTTAGCCAAGATCCAATAATAAAAATAATTGGCTAACTCATGAACTTGGGTCAAATATTATCTCCCCTTTGGAGATAAAGTACTTTTGTTTATAGATCTTCTTTTTGAGATAATTTATGTGAAGATCAAGTACTTATTCAAATTCCGAGTTCGAATCTTAGTTCTCTTAAGAACTTTGTTTATAAGAGATCTTGTATTAGAGCTTAAGATGAAGTAGAGAAATTAAGTACAAAGCTCAAATAAAAAGAACTCAAATTAGAAGCTAAAAGTTACCACTTTTGAAGAACGGTTGGAAAAGTTCACCGGAAAAATTCACCGGAGGTTCGGCTGGATTTTGGCACTTTGATTAAACTTGGGCAGCCCTTCGGGAGGCAGGAAAATGGTAGTGGATGAGCTCACTTGGTGGGATAAAGCTTGGTTGGGTGAAGCTAAGCTTGGGTTTCAAAAACCTTGTATATATGTAACTATATAGAAGAGAGAGAATGTTTTTGAGAAGAAGTGTGTGTATAGAATTTGAAAGAGATGAAGTGAAGCACTTCTTAAAAAAATCCCAGAAACGTTTTGGCTCTTTAGCTTGAAGAAAATGGGTTGGAGTGGGGGTTTAGTTATAGGAGAAGTTGGGTGGATTGAATGTTGGAGTTTTAAGATAAATAGATGGTGGATGGTGTATGTCACTTGTATTAATGACTTGGCAAGTAGGTTGTGTTTCTTTGACATAGCTATATAAGACAAATGACTTTATGGATTCAAAATATCAGCTGAGATATTTGAATATATATATATTTTCCTTTTCTTTTAATTATTTTTTAATCACTTTAATTAAGGATTAAATATCATTAATTATGACCGCCTTAAAAACTCCTAAATAAATACCATAAAAAATATGATAATTACTTAAATAATAAAAAATGATGTCCTACAAGTTCTGGTCAACTTTAGTCAATGGTAGATAGGTCAAACGTGGTCAACTGTGGGACCAACTGCCTCGATTTTTATGCCCGGACAAAAATTCTTTGAATGCTACGAAATTTTTACCATACTTAGAAAATATCATTTAAATGATCCATACCAAATTTCAAGTCATTTTAGCATGTGGAAGTATTTTATCTAAAAATGAAACTGTTTTGTCAGCCTTTCTTCCGAATAAAAATATTGTCCGTCTTGAAATAAAGGAGATGAATCTTTTGACCAAAGTTTTGACTTGTATAAATACTTAAAATATATATTCTAATATATAAAATATATTTGGATGATAGGAAATGTGTTTGAGTATTTTTGAATAATTTTCTCCGAGAAATGCTGATTTTACGAAATGGGAGAAAATTACTTTAAGTATAAAAGAATGAGTTGCAGAACTGGATATTAATATTCCAATCATGAATATTAATAATGTTTGAATAAAAACTCTTTTGATATATGTAGAGATATATTTTGGAGTGAAGAGTTAAATATTTTTGATATAGCACGAGACCTCTAAAGAATATTTCCGATATATTCCTTATTTGAGCTTCTTGCCATATTCCTGTTGCAACACAGATCTAAGAAATATCATATCTTGATGTTTCTTCTTTGATCATATTGCCTTAGAGATATATTCCATAAAGATATAGTTTCGATATTTTGCAAAAATGAAATATCTCTTTTATCTGTTTTAAAAGACATGGTTTTTGCTAGTTTGACTTTTTGACTTTGATAAGGATCAATTAAATTCATGTCCTAATGGAGATGATCTATGTGTTCTTAATTTTATGTGTAATCATACAAATACAAAAATAAATAATATATCGAAGATGTCCTTTCAATCTTTCCCTTTTTGGTATTTGCCAAACTAACATAAAATTAACAATGTGTGCTTCCCCTCGGTGTATGCATGAATTTTTGAAAAATCTTTTGCACATAATGCATTTATTTACTTAGAGATTAAATCTCTTTCTTAAGATCCTGAAAAATACTTTGTTAGATGTATCATACAAAAGTAGAAGCACAGATAGATCCTTGTATATCAAAATGATAGCAATTTAAAAATGAGGGGTCTAATTCTCTTAAATTTGTTCAAATTGAACATTAGAGGTCTAATTTCTGTCTAATTTCTCTTCCCCTTTTGTTTGGTACATGCCAAAAAGAATATATATTATAGAGGAAGAGTTTTTATCTAAAAGCATCAACTTTAGAAAACATGGCATTTTGATCATAGATTGAGTCAAGTGCATGTATTTTGATCATATAAGAATGAATTCAAGATTGTATGCATGGTATTCTTAATCTGTTTTTACATGTAATGAAAGAAAACAGTTAATGCAATACTTTTGAGATATAGTCCAAGCAGCTTAGCAAATTAAAAGGAAAAATGGTTATGCATGCATGGTTTGATTTAATCTTGAATACTGATTATATCTATGAGTAGTGAGTTCCTTTTCAATTTTATTTATTACCAAAGATTGCAGTCAAAATAGTTGTTATAAGTAGACTTGCATATTTGACTTAGCCGTATGTTTGAACTATACTTATATCAATGATCAGTCATTTTTAGCATGTACATTACAGTTTGTATAGATTTCTTATTATGCATGTAATTTAGAAAGATTGTGTATAAAGCCAATTTTATTATTATTATTTTTAGTCTGGAATTTTACTTGATTTATAAGAACAAGGCCTTAGTGATTTATAATCTAGAATACATAATTTTGCAATCACAGATTACAAGAACTGTTACTAATACAATCTATGTTCTTGTTACAAAGTTTGAAATCTAATACATATTAGTGGAAGACCTTACATTTAACAAGGTCTAATACAAACTAAAATACTGTCTTGAATGGATCCAATTTAACAACAGCAGCTAAGCACAGTTTTTACAAAGTTGACCAACTAATACAATCTAGTATGACTGATTTACTAACCTGAGACAATACTTAACACATCAGGCAATCATTTAACATTGGATGTGATACATTTGACTAAAATCCGGACAATACAATAGTTGAATACCTGAAGCATCCAAATAGATTCTAATATCAAGCTAATAGTGAAACTGAGAACAAGGTGCACATACCTTTATTATGGTAACTAGGATGGTTTGTGCATTGAGAAGTGTGAATAGTATAGATAAAACATATAAAGGATAATGTTCTTCTCACCTTTTATACCTTTAAAATGCGCTTTCCTGGAATGCATTGTACTGGACTTTGTCAAGTTCTATATATTGGTAGATTCTCAGAGATGTACATTTCCTGCAAATTAGTTTGACACAGAAAGCAATTTTCAGCAATTTACATAACTGTTAGTTGTATTGAATAAAGTACTGGAGTATCTGCAAGAACAAAAATGTTCTTTTCAATTAGTGTGGTTTACTGGATGAATATAAGTGATTATATATCAGATCTAAAACCTGCACAAGAAATATATTTCACAAACTCATATTTTATACCAGAAAATATAGAAATGTTTAAAGTAAGATTTAACTTTGATCCTGCATAGAATGGTTAGTGAGTATAAGAATAAACTTGTAATCTGATGATAGGGTATGCAACACCAGAAGTAACAGAATGCGGAGTATATTATATGGAACAAAAGTGTTCATATCAATCAGTGTGGTTCACTGATTAAATAGAACAAAGTTCTGCACCTGTGTTAAGAGATTACAAAGCTTAAGGAGTGCATACACTCCATCAAATCCAAAAAAAAATTAAACAACAATTGAAGATTACAAACCAACAACCAATACAAAGTCTGTTAAGTTACAAATACATCAGATAATAGCAAAATAGGTACATAACGTCAAGTACCAGCACAACATCACAGAGCAGACTTCATCACATAGCAGAATCAGACAAGTTAACCAATCACATTTCCAGCAGCATCATAGATATGAACCAAATCAGGAAAATTATCAATCAGTTGACCTTTAGCACCCACATTAACCTCTTCTTACTCATGAATCATAGCAGTGTTATCATGCATAGGGACTTGAAAAGAATTAACAACATCTTGATCAGTCATGCAAGGAGTTCCTAGAGTAGATGCAGCCAAGTGCTCTAAATATGCAATCCTATGTTTGCAAGAGGTAGTGAGACTCTCTAATTCTCCTAATTTTTCTTTAATCTCATTCTTCTCTTCCTTAACCCTCTTAAGTTCAAGTTTTAACTCATGAAACATGGTTTTGACAGACTCAAACTTAGACAGAAACACATATTCCTCTCTTATGAACAGAGGAATAACTATGAGAGTTGCCTCTTGAGGCTCACAATGCATTAGGGGCACTTGTGGCGTAATGTGTTCATTTGTGATTTGAGAATCAACAAGATTAGAAAATGCTTCAGGCATGTTAATGTTGCAAAGTGCAAAGAAAGAAGAGATTAGCATACCATAAGGGATATAATCTACAAGATGTGCATTGATCATGTTTAGAAGAATAACATAAGATATACTGAAGTCGATTTTGTTTGTGCATAAAACATACATGATTTTCATATCAAAGAAATGAAAGTACTTTGATTTGATTTTGGCATAACATTTGCCCTAATGATTAGAGCAGGATGCTGAAATGTGCCAGTGAAGTGGTTGAAATAAATACCACAATTAACATTATAGAGACCATCAAGAATGTCAGATTTACAAAAAGTGCCAAGCATTAGTTCAAATTCAGATTTATTAAAAATAAACAGAGAGATAATATCCTCACAAGGCAACTCACACAAATGCAAAGGTAAATGCAATGCCCTATTAATGCTTTTATTATCAACAAAAATGACCTTTTTGTTGACTGATGTAGTGAAATGCAGTATGCCATCTACCCCTTTTATGATATTCATGTTACAATAGAACTCTCCCATGAGGTGTGTGCAGTAGTGCTTACCTAAGTTATACATGAGACCATCCCACCTAGCCCTTCTAATTATAAACTCTACTTTACCCTTCACATCAACACAAGTGCCAGGTTGGACATTTTTGACAAGATCAAGAAACTTTTTAGAGTTTGAAGTGTTTGACAGTTTTGGTGGAGGGGGCTTTGGTGTGTTCATAGAGGTGTTTGTATTTTGTCTTAGGTTGGCATTTCTGGTGTATACTTTGGCTTGCAAAGGTTTAGGAGGTCTAGGGTTAGGGGATTTAGGGTTTTGATATTTTCTGCTTTGATAGAAAGGGATGGTATGGTTTTTATATCCCTTTCTGAATTGTCTTGGAGGGAAGTGTCTGTTGTGATAGTGTTTAGTTGTGAGGTTTGAACAGTTTTGAAGGCTGATGTTTTGTGATGGTGAAACTGATTTTTCTCCATATCTTCAAGAAGATATAGGTTCTCAATCAGTGGTCTGAGCTTGGGGTAAAAAGGATTGGCATTTGGGTTCATGTTGCAAGTGAAGTGAAGTTTATGCAAATATCTAGTATGTGTGTGAATGAGCATACAAGATATGCATATTTATATAACCTTTTAACACATATGCAAAGAGAAAAGATTTTAAAAATTAAGATTTTTAGAAATTTTTTACTGTTCATGAACAGTGAAAAACATTTAATGCATGCATGGTTGTGTTATACAAAAATCCAAGTCTTTTATGAATAGATACTAGGATGACGCAAATGAGAGAATGATGTAATGCAGCACATATACATAGATTCATAAACTATTACAACAGAGAATAAAAAATGTATTAATTCTTTATCTTTGTGTCTACTTTAGAAAACATCACAATACATAAGTACAAGTTTTGGAAACTGTGTGACATAAAGTTGATATCATAGCTTACTCTATTACACAGGGACTGTACTTTCAGTGTAGGAGAATTTAAGGATGAGCTGTATGTGAAGTGAGTTTGAAAGAAGAAATGATTTTTAATGCAAATTTAATAAAATTTGTTACATTTATTTCTCAAGAACCTATGTTATTAATGAGATGAAACCAAGGGAATGTCATGCACCTTAAACACATATAGGGCATACACAATCAGTTTTCATTTAATTCAACAAGCATTCAAGGCAATACAATACTCATATCATTTATATCAGATATAACACTTTAAATGCAATAAGTTAAAAAACATAAAATGTCACCTAATTGTTCTAAGTGGCCATTAATCACAGCAGTGGTCCAGATACAAGGATGCTCAAGGCTCCCCTGCCAGGTCTTACTGTGAGGGTTGGTGTGTGAGTGTATTATTTTATTTTTATTACACAAACCAGTCTACAATATACCTTATCTGATTTCTTATAACTGTTTAAGCACAAAAAAACACAAAATAGTAAAAAGTGTTGCACTATAAGTCCACAGATTATACATATTCAAGCAAACATGATGCACAGACTCAGTACTCCTATCAAATAGACAAGTAGAGATTGGAGTCAACAAGACATTTCTTATCCAGATTCAATGTATTCAGCTTAAGACTGCAATCAGGACATCTTGCACATTCATTTGGTCACACATTTATACAGACTTAACATTTCAATAATCTTAGATCAATTAGGTAGATTTTGAATAGACTAAAGCTAATTAGTATGATCATAGATAATTATAATTAACATGTAAATAGTTCAATTTAACCAAGTAACCAAGAGAGTCAAGTGTTAGCATGTTTAGGGTTCATTTCACACAGATTTTATCACTTAAAGAGATAATCGGACCAGGTTCAAGTTTTAATCTTGATTATACATTTTGTTCATGACAGAGAGTGAAGGCAAAAGTTTGTTTTATTTTTAAAGGAAAGTGCTAGTAGAGAACTATTAAGACATAATTGATTTATCAATCCAAGACATATCACTTTTAAAGTACTATTGAAAAATAATGTATATTAGCTGTGTGAAAAACTCAAGTAATATACTTTAATGACACACAGATCGCAAGCACATATACATATAGTTCTGCAATGGTTAATCAGGTACTCAGAGCACAGATATATATAATTATTGTTTTGCAAATCTCAGTCAGATAATTAGATCACAAGTATAAACAGCTGTGTTAAAAACTTAATCCAACAGGATTTATATCTAGGTAACTTCATCATTAGATAGAGAAGAATTCATGAAATACACTGAGTTATCAAGGAACTTAAAGTCAAATCAACTAGGACACTGACTTTCTTGGACTTAAATGTATCAACAATCAATCTGTTATTAGTGAAACTTATACCAAAACTCCAATTGACCAAGCAAATAAACCTTATTTTACACAATCTCACAGAGATTTTGAAACAAACATTTTCACAGTTTTTAACTTTAACCAAACATGTTCTTTAATAGATTATTGTACACGAATTTATCACTTTAAGTAAGTAATCTCCAAACCAACAGACAATCACAAATCCAACAGTTTATCACAAATCCACCAGATAACACAAATCCAACAAATAATCACAAATCCAATAGATAATCCGAACTTTATACCTTTAATTCGATCAAACACAGAATAGAATCAAATCACAGTTTCATCAAAATCATATAACAGAACATTCATCTCACAAAGATACGAATTAATCAAATAACGTTCGATTTAACTTCAGTCAAGTCCCTTAACCATAAAAATCAATCAAATGAGACCGGAAGGATAACAAAATTCTCACCTGAGCCTAGAGTCTGGCCTGACTCATAGAATTTACCTGGTTGACTCAGTCGCGGACTGAGTCAACTTTCGATTCATTTTTTTCATCACATGCAACCTTCAAATCTTCTTTTCCGAGAAGATATTGCACTCACCAGTCTTCTCTTATCATTAAACATGAAAACACGTTAGGTTTTCATTGAATCAATGAATGAACAACAAAAATGATTGTATATATATATAAATCAATCGATTTAATGTCTGATTTGATGATTCTCGTTCGATTTATATAGTAATCGTCGATTTTTATCATCTAAATCTAATTGATTTACCAACCCAAACAACTATTTTCATCATATCTTTTAGAGATATGATGATTATATATATATAAGCATAGTATCTATATATATGATTATATATCTATATATATGATTATATAGATACTGAATACATATAATAATTATCTATTAGCAAAAATAATTGCACGATATATCCCGGATATTACATCCTTCCCCCTTTAAAAGGATTCTGTCCTCAGAATCTCCTAAGAAAACAAATGAGGGTACTTTTCTCTCATATCTTTTTCTAACTCCCAGGTTGACTCTTCAACCTTTGGGTTTTCCACAATACTCTTACTAATTTTATCACTTTATTTCTCAATACTTTCTCTCTTTCCTTTTGAATCTCTATCGGACTTTCTACATATGACAAATCTGCCTGGAGTTTTATTGGCTCCTACTCTATTACATGCTTGGAGTCTGAATTATACTTCCTAATCATCGATACATGAAAAACATTGTGAATTTGCTCCATGTGCGGAGGTAACGACAACTCATAAACTACTTTAGCAACGTGCTTTAAAATGTTAAAAGGTCCGTCATATCTTGGGCTCTGTTTTCCTTTCTTTTCAAACCTCGTTAATCCCTTCCACGGTGATACTTTTAGTAATATCAAATTCCCTTCTTGGAATTCCATATCTTTCCTTGATTAATCTGCATATTTCCTTTGAAGATCTTGTGTTGCTATCAATCTTTTCTAGATAACTTTAATAGCTTCCTTTGTCTGCTGCACTAATTTAGGTCCCAGTACTTTGCGTTCTCTTACTTCGTCCCAATACACTGGAGATCTGTATTTGCGTCCCTAAAGGGCTTCATAGAGTGGCATCCCAATACTGGCATGATAACTGTTGCTGTAAGCAAATTGTACGAGAGGTAAATGCTCGTCCCAACTTCCTCTAACATCAATAGTACACACGTGCAACATGTCCTCGATTATCTGGATCGTTCTTCACTCTGGCCGTCCGTCTGCGGTTGGTATGCCGTACTCATATTCAGTCTCGTTCCCAAACATCCTTGAAAACTCTCCCAAAATCTTGAATTAAATCGTGGATCTTGATCGGATACGATGGACACAGGAATTTCATGACGAACTACAATTTCTTTTAGGTACATATGAACTGACTTGTCCAGTGAAAATCTTCCATTTGTAGACAGAAAATGAGCTGACTTAGTAAATCTATTCATTATAATCCAAATGGTATCATGACTAGCTTTTGCGCTTGGTAACCTAACTATAAAATCCATGGAGATATGCTCCCACTTCCACTCTAGAACCTCCAATGGTTGTAGCAATCAACTTGGTCTCTAATGCTCTACTTTAACTCTTTGACATATATAACATCTGCTAATCCATTCCACAATTTCCCTCTTCATATCTGGCCACCAATAATTTTCCTTTAAATCTTTATACATCTTGGTACTCCCTGAATGGATTGAATACCTTGAATTATGAGCTTTCTGTAAAATTTCATTCTTCAATTCTGCCATTGGTGGAATCCAATTTCTAGAAGAAAACCTAAGAATACCTTGATCATCCTTTTTGCGTGTACAATTCTTCACCTACTAAATGATTTATATCCTGATCCATTACTTCTTCTTAACACTTCCTTATCTTCTCTAACGATTCTGACTGAAAAGTTATACTTATACATTCTTACTTCTTTTTGGATCATGAACCCTGACTTTCAATTCCAGCTTCTAGAATTCCATAGATAATTCTTCTGGTATAGTCTCTATGTTCATTCTCTCTCCTTCTTACTCATCTCTTGCCACTACATTTGCTTTTCCTCGGGAGTTCATACTTCAAACTCTTATGGTCCGTATATGTCTCACATCTTTCCCAATCATTCAAAACGAATATTATTGTTGCTTTTAATTCCCAGTTATGATTAGGGTACTTCTGCTCATAAGGTTTTGGTTGTTTGGATGCATATGTAATAACTTTATTGTTTTGCATCAACACACTTCCTATTCCCTTACGAGAAGTATCACTATAAACTACCAAGTCTCCCTGATACTTTCAAAGTGATAAAATAGGTGTTGTAACCATTCTTTCATTTAACTCCGCAAAACTTTCTTCACCCTTCTCCATTTCATATAACCTTCTTGCTTTTTATGGTTAGCTTCATCCCGAATATTACAACTTTCAAGAAATCTTGCACAAATTTCCAATAATAACTGGCCCATGATAAAACTTCTTACTTTTATTGGTGCTTCTGGTCTTTCTTCATTCATACTATCTTTAAATTTTTCTGCTGAATCCCCTTTTGTCTCCTCCTTACTTACTGTCTATACTAAGAATTATACCTCATGCCATTAAAGTTTTCACCTGGTAAACTCTTTTTATACCGCTTCTTTCTTCTTTGACTCCTCAGCTATCATTGTATAGGTTGCATGGTTCTTCTCAAGTAACACAAGTAAATCTTATCCAGATTCCTCCTTCAAGACACTACTTATCAAATTTAAATATCACTGGTATATCAGTTCATCCAATTAACATTTCTAGAATTTTATAACAACGGTATTGGGTTCTAAAAATTATCTTTGGTATATCCATAAGTTCAATCTTTACTTGGTAATATACTCAGTCTTAAATCAATTTTATAAAAATACCTTGCTTCGTTCATTTAGTTAAACAAATCATTGGTTCGAGGTAATAGATATCTGCTCTTGAGAGTAAACTTGTTGAGCTTTTGCTAACACATAATCTCACACTTCAATCTTTTTTATTAACACATCGTGCCGGTGCACTTTAGGGGGTACGCTAGGTCCAGTTGCTTTTTTTTTCTTCTAATTATCTCATTCGTTTGCTCCGGTAACTCCTTTATTTTATCTGGTGCCATTCTGTGTGGGGCTTTGGATACTGGCTTCATTTCAGGTGCTAAATCAATCATAAACACATTTTCTTTATCTAAAGGAAATATTGGTAACATTATCTGGAAACATATCTCGAGAATGTTGAATCTTCAAGTTCTGTTTGCTCCGGACTCTTAGTTGTAATCGCCATAGAACTTATATTTTGGTCACTATAATCTTAAATCGTTCTTAACAAGTTCTTTACTTTCCTTTGTCCTTTAAACTTCTTCACGTTCTCATTTGACGTCTTCAGAACTATCTTCCATCATAATGTCAAATCCTCTAATCTCAAACGATATTAATTCTTCACAACTTATTGCCAGAAATATCGATTTCGCCATTGGTACTTACTTATTCAATAACTGCACGTTCTTAACTTGTTAGTCCTTTAGTCATAAACTTGTTGATTCGATAGGATAATTCATCTTATTACTAAAATCTTAAGAGATGTACGATCAAATTACTCCCACATCTTTCAATACTTTAACGCATAAGGTATCCATAATAATTTTCCACGTCATCACATCCATATTCTAAATAACCTATTTCTCAGGAAAATCGCAAATTCTCATTCTCGGAAACGTGTTCCTTATTGAAGTAGATTCCCTCGACTCGTAATGCATCCCTGGCTAGGGCCAGTAATTTTCAATTCTCACCACATGCCCTTGTTTCCTTTCCATGCATGAGAGATATATGAGACTTTGACCGCTGGGTGTATAATACATTGACTTTTATTTGAAAACCTCTCGCAAAGAACCACGGTACAACGAAACAACTAGAAGGATTCACAATTTTAATAAACTTAGAGTTGAAAAGAAAGAAGAAGTAATGATTTGAATATGAATGAGACAACCATATTGGTACTTAAGATGGCCAGTCTTTCATACCGTATGGCATACATCACATGATTAGGTGGCGTCCCACCCGACTCTTCGTCATTCCGACAAAGTGTCTCATCATAACACTGTTTGTCCCAATTGGAAGGCAAAACTCGAGGGGAACAATTAAATTCGAAAGGAATGCAAAATCCTCCATTTTGATATCATCTGAAAGAATTTATTAAGAAAAGAAGTTCATACATTTTTTTAGGAATTAAAAAGGAATATATGCTATAATGTTGAGGACAAGAATGATACCATTGGTCACCATCCATATTTCACTTGCATTCATCTTTCGAGTTTGATCGATCACATCCCAAATGTATCATATAACAACTTTAGAAGGATGCTGAAATGCCTTCGCAACTAAGCATTATGGTAGATTCTTACTTGTTAAGTCTCGCGTCTGTAACATCGCACCTACACATATAATACTTTAACAATTCGATCGTAATAATTTTCTTATCAAATAACCTTGAGTTTCCTCTTTTAATTTGGAATAACCATGAATCATTCAACATAGCGATCTTTTTATTAATAATTTTCTTCTTTTAGAAGAGTCTGGAAATCTTCCCAATCTTCTTCAGTCGTGCTCAGGCTTCCGTTAAATCGATGAATTCTTCGAACTGTAATAATCCCAGTAATTGGATGAATAGTTACTCCGTACACTGGTTCTGTTGTTAATCCTATCAGGCAATACTTGCACCCATTTCTTCATAATCGCAGGTTACCTCGTTCTCCGGATTAACAATACTGAGTCTGAAACAACATCCCTCCAGATAATCCAGGTCTTTTAACAAACAAGAACTCAAGTATTAAGTTGACAACCAAGGTTTAAAACTTATTTTATTCAAAAAGGCTTTTAGAAATTTTGTAAGGAAAAATCTTTTCCGAAAACTCGTTAAAAATTTTGAAAATTTTGAAAATCACACCTCTGGTTGTCCTCACTATATGAGTTGGTTGTTGTCCTTCTTATGACCAAATACCAAGTTAAAGAACGATCACTCAAAGGTCCATTCACTTCCATTTATCTCCTCTCCTTCATTGGGGTCTATTTCTTTCCGTAATCAATGAACACTTTCGCTGTCGTTGCACGTTATCTTATTCGTAGCTTCACATTAAGGCTCGCATACTGGTAGTACTCCCGTTAACCACTTTGTAATCATTAAGTGGAACAGACTATCCAATAGTCAACAAGTCAGCTAATGTCACATCATCTTGTTAAAATATATATCATATTATTACAACACCATTTTATAATTTCAAGAAATCTTCAGATTCCTAATCTCTTCTAACTCTCTCTCTCTTCAACACTTATCTACTCCATTCCATAAGCTAGTCATGAGTGGCCTATTTACTAATAGCTTCTTGTAACCTAATAACATCCATCCTCCGGAACACTTGAATCTTCTTTTCAAACTCATTCTCACCTTAATTTGTATCTCAATATTCACCATTTACTGCAGCTCCCGAGTCCATCCTCATAAATACAATTATTTGATAGAACAGATTTTAAACTGGGGTATAAAACAGGGTGTAGGGTAAATTAAAAGGACACACTCACAATCGACGTCTAGTAAAACAAGAATAAACAGATGGATGTTTCTCAAATAGGTCATCTTGTATCAAGAGTAAATAGAATAGCGTTAAGTAACTTGGAGAGGCGCAACTGTCATAATAAAAGGTAATACCATTAATACTGATGGAGGAACAAGGCGCAAATTGAATCTGAGAGAAGATGATGATCCTTAAACGGAAAGCTCCAAACGATTAGTTGATGCAGGGAAATCAGGATCTGCCATTGCCGTTGCCTGGATATCATGTCGCTAGTTAAGAATCCCGAATCATAACACGAACCGTGCCGGAGACCTACTATACAGTCGTACTCAACCTCACGATGACCTATCTTTCTATTTCCTATTCCTAATCCTAACCCTCTACCCAATCCCTACAATCTAGGCTTGTTTCAGTGACTTATAACCTGTAGCTCTGATACCAACCTGTGGCGCCCTCCAAACCCGGGTTAGAAGTTTGGGGTCCACAACACATACTCAATATATAAACGTGTATATAAATTATTATTTGCAATGACCCTGCTTGACATAACCACGGATCACAACAGGTTAAAGTATGAAAACAAACCCCAACCTTAACTTTTATTACAATGTACCAAATCCCAACTAATTTAATTTACAAATGATATGAAATTAATCTTACAACCTTACTATCTCACTACTGCAATAAGCTCCTGCTAGCTCGATCAATCATAATCTGGAATCCTAGCTCGAGCATTGAACTGGGAAACCTTGCTATCAACCGTATCCTTCTTAACTATTGAATACATAAAAAGATTCGCAAGAGTGAGCTAACTAGCTCAGCAAGTCATATTATCAATATCTGAGGTTAAACAATAATAAATGAGATGATTCAGAGGAATCATGTTTCTTGTTAAACAACCAATAGAATTGGATATTCATTTTAAGTTTTTAAAACCAAGGTTATGTTGCTGATCAGTCACGCACTAACCCCGAGCAGAGCACACATCACTGCTCTAACTACTGGATCCAAGGCACACATTGGCCTAACTTGACCATCGATATGGTCTGACCACGAATCTGGTCCATACAAAGAAAACTATCCAATTCCAAAGTAATTCAATATGATAAACAAAAGAGTTCCATAAACCAGATCATAATCAATAACAGTAGAACATTTGTAAAAAAAAACATGGTAAAAATTCATGGTTACTGAAGGGGTATGTCAGAGTATATAAAAGAAGTAGCCTCCAGCCGGTAGGATAATCGGGTATTAGATGAATAGTGTTTTGACAAGGTTTTAGTACTTTGATATCGCAAGGTATGGTTGAGTATAAAAGTTTCTGTATATTTAAATAATTTTGTTCCAGTGTTTGGTATATGATGGTTATATATTTGTGGAGTAGTATCGTATTTGTGTGGTTTAATATCTGGTAAATCAACAAGAAGTGGTTCACAAAGAATAAGGCTTGTGGCTCAAAGATCAAATGATGTGGCTCAGTTTCAAGGCTGAATGATTCAAAGTATTTACAGTATAAAACAGAGCTATTTTGGGTATTAACAGTATGTCACAAGAGAATTTAAAAATATTTGCTTTATATCTTGAGAAAGGTTCAGAAGTACTTGCCTTATCATAATCGATTCCAATTTCACTTGTACTCGTCACATGACTCTCTTCAACAACCACTCGTCTACTTTTCCTACGCCTCGTTTCTATCTTCCGATCACTTGCTGTATTTTCTACATGTCGATTCCATTCTCTGATCACCTGCTTCTCTTTCCTACACCTTGCTTACTCTGCTAGGCATCATAGGTATCTATCAATATTCATTTCACATTATTCTAATCGTCACATGGACGTCATAAGGTTTCAACTACCCTTCGTTTCACCCAAATCCGATTAACGGATTGAAAGTTATGCTATAAACAAGTAATCAACAAACATATAGACCAATAGTCAATCAAAAGGTCACATATAACACATAACACGTCAAATAATCAATGACATATCACTTATAAAGAAGTCGGGTCATAAACAGGCTATCTGGTATTTAAAATGATTTTTAAAACATTTTTCGGAATTAAAGCGGGTCGTTGGATCAATTTCGGAGTAATAAACAGGGTTCGATTGGCCAATTCTGGCTTCAAAACAATTTTATAATAATTATCGAGCCTTGAAAACAATTTAAAATAATATTTTAAAGCTCGAAACTATTTTTCAGAATTTTTAAATCATTTTTAAATAATTAAATCTAATTAAATAATTAATTAAAATCAATTAATAATTAATTAAACCAATTAATCAATTAATTTTCGAATTAATTGACTAATTAATCAATTAGAAATTAATTGAAATTAATTAAATAATTAATTCAGATTTATTTTTAAATTAAAAGTAATTTTTGGAATTAAAATAATAATTTTTGGAATTTTCTCAAATTAAAAACGGATTTTTATAATTCAAATAAATAGAAAATATGATTTAATTATTCAAATAGAAAACAGGAATCCAAAATATGCAAATTCTGGAAAACTGGGGGACTAAACTTCATCACCTACAAAAATACAGGGGCTAAACTGCAATTTTGCAGTTCACCCCGCCGGAAAACGACAGGTTCGCCGGGGAACTCGTCTCCGGCACCGTCACACCTTCACAACCTCCAGATCACATCTACACTTTACAAGGAACACAACCATACCATCAATTCATTCTAATCATCCCGGAGTTGGCCGGAAAATGTTCAAGAAACTCGTCGGTTTCCGGCGAGTTCGACGAAAACTTTAAAATACAACTCCCTACGATTCAAGCATCCTCTGTTAACGAGCTACCAATCGATTGCAAATTCATAAGGAACATAACCCACTATAAATCAACAGCTAATAACCCCTAGATCAAAAAGCCCCAAATTTTAATTGAAAACATTCATACGGGTTATAAACCATAATTTCAAAATTCGAAAATCAAACTCAATTTTGAACATGTTATTGAACTCCAAATCAGTCATATAATATATCAAAATCATCAGAAAAACAAGCTCTACAACATGCAATCATCAAATCATACAAATAATCATCCGAACAAAAATTCATATTTTTAATAAAAATAATTCGAAAATAAATAAAAATATATAAAATCAACCTTTGATTCTGCAGTAAAACAGGTTCTGGAATCTGATAGTACTCCTTGGGACCTTCGATTTGGTTACTCCAACTTTCCAAACGAATTTCACAAACACCTTGAACTTGTGGTTTGATTTTCAGAAGGGTTTATGAATATATGAATTTTCTCTGTAAAATTATATAATTAGCTGTCTACAAATGATATTGATACGAAATAAAATACGGTAAAAGGCTATTTATAATTACGGAAAATTAGTATCCCGTTGGATCAATCCAGATATAAAACAGTACGTTTATTTGTAAAAACTGATCCAAACGGTATCGGTTTTCGGGATAATTATCCAAACCAGTACAATTTGTACTGCGGTCTTGGTCTCAGCGCCTGGTTACACGTACTACGAGGTGATAATTATGATAGTTTAATAAAATGCTCCCGTTTATCGAAAATACGAGTTTTATTGATTTATCGAAACGAATATTGTATCGAAAATGTTGCGCCGGGACCCGCGCAGGATAAACCGTATGCCGGATCGAAAAAGTCAAAACATGGAATATGCTCGGAATATTACAATTAGGTTAGGAAGGAGTTCTTAGAAGAGTTTCGGGTTCTAAAAACGTAAAAACGGATGACGTTGGTTGGTTCCCGTTTTTATAAAATAGATTTTAAATACCCGGAAAAAGATTTTATAAAATCCATATGATTCCTATAAATTCATAAATCAACATAAAAATAATTAGGAAGATATGACAATTATCTATATTTTATTTGGAACATATAAAAATTGAAATACTTAATTAATAGCATTTTAAACATTCAAACACATTTAACACTTAACAAATAATTCACAGAATATATATTGAATACATATAATAATTATCTATTAGCAAAAATAATTGCGCGATATATCCCGGATATTACACTATCCCAGTTTATTGGCTCATCCTTTGGAATGATAGGTTCACCATGGAAATTCTTGGATGGATCTATCTTGAATTCTTCATGTGCCACAGAGGGCATGGATGTTTTTGTTGCAGAAGTAGACTTTTTGGAAAACTGATCTTCCAATTCCTTTTCATCAAAGTTTACTTTTCTCTTTGCATGAAGTTTGTATCTAAACCTTTTTGTCTGCTGTGATTCTTCTTGCATTTTCAGATCCTTAGATCCAGTGGTTTCCGATGGTTATTTAGGAATTTGTTGTGTAGGTTTCACAGCTTGCAGCTTGGCCAAGATAACAGCTTGCTCCTTCTTTTGTTTGAGCTTTTTAGCATCTAGAGCAGCTTGCTTCAATCTTTCCTTTTCTTCCCTTTTTGCTTCAGCAAATTGAGGGTGTCCGGCCACCATACAAATTTCCTTAACATTTCTGAAAACCATGGCAATTCTCCTTTTCAATGCTGAATCAGCTGGATCCTTGTAGAATGTAATAGATCTTGACAATAGTTTTTCTCATCAGGCTTTGGTGTCTCATACACTGTGTCCAAAGGATTCTTTAGTGAAGATTTTGGATAGTTCACCTTTGGCTTCATAATTAGTTCATCCTTTGGAGATTTGATGCAGGATGTCTGGCCTCTTTCTAGATAGTTCATGCTTATATCATTCACAGAAATTTGCCTGACTTGAGAGTGATGAATGACTGACTTTTCTAGCTTCTTAGCTAGACCAAACTTCTTTTGAATATCCTCATCAATCTTCTCCCAGTTCATTGCACTAAACTGCTTCTTCTCAGCTGCTCTCAAAGAGGCTGTTACTTCATTTATCAAATCAATGCTATCTTCAGCTGGTGGCTTTGGGAAAGCAATTGTTGGCACAATTTCTTTACTAACTTGAATGTTGAGCTGTTTCCCCCCTCACTTGAGCCTTTCTCCCCCTTTTTGTTATCATCAAGTTGTGTGGGAGGGAGTTGCGCAACCACCAACTGTTGGAGTAGAGCAGTCTGAGTTTCTTAATTGGTAAGTATCTTGGCCATTGACTTCTCTACAGCAGATAATCTTGAGTCCATGGCCTCAACTTTCCTATTGAGATCAGCCTCTTTCCTTAGCTTTTGAACTATTTCAGTCATGGTGGTTACAGGAAGTCTAGCATCCAACCTTGCTATGACATCTTGTTTTACTTCAGAAATTTCTTGCTTGATTTCATCCACACTCTGACTGTGTTGCAGAGCTTGAATTTTATACAGCTGGAGTGCTTCAAGGTGTGCTGTAAGTAGCTTCTTTGTGCTGGCATTAGAAGATGCCTGAATGGTTGTTTGGGTGTCATGAATTAGCTTGAATAATGTTGATTGGAGATGTGAGTAGAAACATTCTTTTGTTAGCATCCAGGCAGGAACATCTGCATCTCCCCCTATGCTCATGCTATCTTCCTCATCATCCCCAAAAGAATTTTCATCCAGTTCAAAATCACTGTAAATGGTAGAAGGCATAGCAGTGATTGCATCTTTTGCTCTCTGTAAAGATTGTGTAGTGTGTACCAAGTTTAGTATCCTTTCAGCCTCCTCATTGCCCTGTACAGCTAGAGTTGGTAAACTGTAACAGGGTGAGTAAATGTCTCAGCTTCTACGGAAATAGAATCTATAATAGCTTGATATTCTTGCTGAAATAGCCTTTTCCTTTCTGCATCATTGACATTCATTGACTCACTTGCAATGGTTTCCATCCTTATCACTCCTGTACCTACATTTCTCTCATGATCTCTCTTTTCTTACATCAAGGTCTCACCTTGGCACCCCACCCTCACACCCTCACCTTCACCATCTAAGGTGGGACTCATCACACTCACTTTTTCCAGTCCTAAAAAAATGGACTGCATTGGATCACTCTTTTTCTCTCCTTTTTCCTGGGAGCAACCCAGACTCTCACTCAAGTCACTACCTTCCCTCAATCCTAATAGTGATTGCACAATTACTAAGTCATCTGCACTTGTGACTATAGATGAACTTTGGAGTTCTGCAGAGACACCCGACGGATGAGAAATATCCATCGGGGTAGTAATTTGGCTAACTGACGGATGACTGCTGTTAGGCACATCCGTCGGGATACAATCACTACTCGACGGATGAACAATATCCATCAAGTGAGTAGAATAAATGAGTTTGGAGTGGAGACTATTGTGGACTCTGTGCTGATTGAGGAGAATTTTGGCACAGATGTCTCAACAGTCTCAGAAAGAAATGGCAAGTGAGCCAACAAATCATCTAGAAGATGATGCTCACTTGCATAGATTTTTGGCTTCTCCAACAGAGTTAAAGATGGAGAATATGGTTATAATGTTCAAATCATGTCAACATCCAAAGATTATGTGAGAGAATTTGGTGTTTGAGGTGTTTCAATTTGTATAGATTTTGGCTGTGGCTCCATATTTGTTGAAGCCAAATCAATTTGACTTTGAAATGGTACAATGACTGGGTCTTTAGCTCCAGTTTGCACTGTGTGTGTACCCTGTGCATCCCCAAGGGTTTTGGATTTCTTCTTTCTTGTGTAGGTTTGTGGTGAACTTGTGTCCCTACCCCTCTTGGCCTGTGCTCTTGGCTGAGAGCTTATTTCAATGGTAATATCCTTTTGGGAGGATAAAACCAATAATGAGCTAATGTCCTTATTAAGCACTGCAGTTTGTTGAGAAACTGCAGTGTGGCTAGGCTGGGAAACACTCACCTCTCCAACCTTATCCTTAGGGCTTCTTTGATTTTAACCCTGTCCCTCACCAGTCTTTCCCACCTTTACACTCCCTTCTTTGTGTTTAGTGGATTTTACAACTGGCATCTTTTGAGAGATACCAGAGGGGGTTTTCTTTGTCTTTGGTTTTAAAACTTTGGATTTGGTAGCTTGGGTAGGCATCTGTCTGGTTATTGACATAGATGCCATTGCTACACTAGAAGGAAAAGAAATGGTTGAGGTTGGAAGAGTAGAGACAGATGAGATTATCTCACTTACCTGAGGTGCCTCCATTACTGGAAAGTAGAAGAGTGGCACCTCTTTGTGGTGGTTTGCTCTATTTAAATATGCAATAATTCTTCTTTCTTGAACCCAACAATCTAACTTGTTGGTTAGGTTCTCAAGTACAATGTTCTCAGAGAGGTGGTTAGCAAGCATCATGCAAAATCTAGCATAATAAACATTCTTACCCCTCTTATTAAGCTCCCCTAACTTAAACCCCAACTCAAATAAGACTAGATCACTAAAGTTGAAGAATTTATCAGTTACTAGCATGTAAAGCATGTTGAGCATGGAGATATTAACTGAATCAAAATTGCTAATTTTACCAGAAAATACTTTAGTAACTACATCACACAGATAACTCCATTTCTTTCTAAGACCCAACTTCCTAATTTCACTTAATTTAGAAGTAGAGAGTGCATATCCCATGGAATTAAGCATATTAACAATGTCAGTGTCTGTGTGTGGAGAAGTTACAGTATTATCAGGAACTGGAAGCATGCTTTAATAATATCACTATTAACACAGAATTTCTTACCTTTAATCGTGAAAGTGATGGTCTTCAACAACAAGTTAGATTCATCATTTCTTCAACAACATCACAGTAAATGGTATGTGATTCCAGCATGGCATAATTGAGTTTGTAGTTCTTCACAAAATCCATCATTTTGTGGTAATCGCCATACTGTTGAATCCCCTTGTTCACTAGATCCGTGAAATTGTTCTTCTCATAGATAAAGCCAGTTTGAGATATGATTTTGACGATTGGTGCCATTGTTAGATAGAAAAAGTTACAGAGAGATAGAGAATAATTGCTTTTGAGAAAGAAAGAAGTTAGAGCAGATGAATTGAGAATGATAAAAGAAAACAAGTGAAAATGAATTTTGCTTTTATACTATCTCAAAAATAACTGTCATAAGAAATAAAGTAAAATAAATTGACCAATAAAAATTGCCCAAAATAGCCATTTAAAAAAAACCGTAAAAATTCCATCACTTATCCGTCGTGTTATGCTTACAAACTATAAGTATACTCGATGGATAATGTTCAGAAAATCAACGGCTAAAAATGAGACAATTCGACGGATGAGGATAAATCAGTTATTCGTCGAGATATAAAATATTCCAGAAAAATAATTGATTTCATTGACAAATTGTATATCGACGGATGATCGAACTCGATGGATAATGATCATTCGTCAGGATGTAAATTTTTACTTAGCCAAAATTTCATCAAAGACTGAAAAATTAATTAAATTTCTCGCTGCATTGCAACTTGCAAAATATCTGAAAAGATTCAAGAGTAATTAAACATACCTAACTCACTTACCAACCTTGAAAAGATGGATTCATCTAGTAGCTTGGTAAATATATCTGCAAGATGTTTTTCACTTGGAACAAAATGTAGTTCCACAGTACCATTCATCACATGTTCCCTTATAAAGTGGTACTTGATGTCTATGTGCGTTATTCTTGAATGCTGTACTGGATTTTCAGTGATGGCAATTGCACTTGTGTTATCATAGAAAATATGAATTTTTTCCACTTGCAGACCATAGTCTAGCAGTTGGTTTTTCATCCACAAAATCTGTGCACAACAACTGCCAGCAGCAATATATTCAGCTTTAGCTGTAGAAGTAGAAACTGAATTTTACTTTTTACTGAACCAGGACACAAGCTTGTTTCCTAGAAATTGACAGGTTTCTGTTGTACTTTTTCTATCAATTCTGCGAAATGCATAATCTGCATCTGAATAACCAATTAGATCAAAACCAGAATCTCTAGGGTACCAAATGCCAAGTTTTGGTGTTCGCTTGAGATATCTGAAAATTCTCTTAATCTACTAAATGAGATTCTCTAGGATCAGCCTGAAATCTAGCACAAAGACAGGTAGCAAACATTATATCTGGCCTACTAGCTGTTAATTACAGAAGTAAGCCAACCATGCCCCTATAACTTGAAATGTCCACATATTTTTCAGTAGTGTTTAATTCAAGCTTAGTTGCAGTGGCCATGAGAGTTTTTGCAGATGTGCAATCCATTAGATCAAACTTCTTTAAAGATCATGAATGTATTTAGTTTGACTAATAAATATTCCATCACTAACTTGCTTAACTTGCAAACCAAGAAAGTAAGTTAGTTCTCCCATCATGCTCATTTTATACTTACTTTGCATCAATTTGACAAACTTTTTGCAAAGTTTTTCATCTGTAGAGCTAAAAATAATGTCATCTACATAAATTTGAACAAGTATGCTAGAGCCATTAACATTTCTAAAGAATAAAGTTTTGTCTACAGTACCTCTAGTGAAGTGATTCTTTAAAAGAAACTTTGACAAAGTGTCATACCAGGCTCTAGGTGCTTGCTTCAATCCATAGAGTGCTTTCAAAAGATAGTATACATGATCAGGTAGATTTGGATCTTCCATACCAGGAGGCTGACTGATATAGACTTCCTCCTCCAAATCTCCATTTAGAAAAGCACTCTTGACATCCATTTGATAGACCTTGAAATTGGCATGGGCTGCATAGGCTAAGAAGATTCTGATGGCTTCAAGTCTTGCAACAGGAGTAAAGGTTTCATCAAAATCTATTCTTGTTGACAATAGCCCTTAGCAACCAATTTAGCTTTGTTCCTGACTACTATCCCATTTTCATCCATCTTGTTTCTGAATACCCATTTGGTGTCTATAAGATTCTTCCCTTTAGGCTTGGGTACCAGCTTTCCAACATTGTTCCTTTCAAATTGGTTTAGCTCCTCCTGCATAGCTAAAATCCAATCAGGATCCAACAAAGCTTCTTCTACCTTCTTTGGTTCTTCCTTAGAGAAGAAGCTGCTATATAGACATTCTTCTTGAGTTGCTCTCCTTGTTTGAAATTTAGAAGACACATCACCAATGATGAGCTCAAAGGGGTGATCCTTTGTCCATTTCCTTTGTTGAGGTAGATTAGCTCTAGATGAAGAGGCCTCATTGTTGCCTTGATGTGTAATTGAGTTTTGATTATTGGAAACTCCCCCTGAGTTAGTGAATCTATGATTTGAGAGAGGGGAACTTTCTGTAAGTGATCCATTTTGACTTTCAGCTTCTTTTGATGACCCGACGAATAGTGAATTTTGAGTACTGACGGATGAAGCTGATAGTCTCTCGATGGATGATGCAGATTGTCTACCGACGGATGAAGCATTTTGTAACTCGATGGAGGTTGAGTTATTATCTTCATTGGTAGTAGATTTTTCTGCACTTTCCTTATTAGTAGTTTCTTGATCACTTTCATCATCACTATCATCACTAACCATCTCCACATTATCAAATTTGAGGCTCTCATGGTAATCTCCATCTCGCAGTCCTTCAATCTTTTTATCATCAAACACAACATGTATTGATTCCATAACAATATTGGTTCTCAGATTGTAGACTCTGTATGTTTTACCAACAACATATCCAACAAAAATTCCTTCATCTGCTTTAGCATCAAACTTCCCATTCTGATCAGTTTGATTTCTCAAGATATAACATTTGCAGCAAAAGACATGAAGAAAGTTTAGAGTTGGCTTCTTGTTCTTGAACAATTGGTAGGGAGTCATGCATTTTTCTCCATTAACCAAAGAAATATTCTGAGTGTAGCATGCAGTATTTACAGCTTCAGCCCAGAAATATGTAGGTTACTTTGATTCTTTAAGCATTGTCCTTGCAGCTTCAATAAGTGATATGTTCTTCCTTTCTACTACTCCATTTTGTTGTGGAGTTCTTACTGCTAATAACTCATGCATAATCCCATTCACTTCACAAAATACTCTCATAACAGAATTCTTGAACTCAGTTCCATTGTCACTCCTGATTCTTCTAACTTTCAAATCAGGATGATTGTTGACTTGCCTTATGTGATTGAGAAATAATCTACAATTACTAGGCAAAATCTTTTCCTTGAGATGGACAACACATTGAGCGGTCCAAACAAATCCATGTGTAGCAGTTGCAAAGGTTCTTCAATTGTTGAATCAAGCTTCTTTCTGAATGATGCTTTGATTTGTTTTCCCTTTTGGAAAGCATCACACAGTCCATCCTTGGAAAACTCCACTTGAGGAATACCTCTAACCAATTCTTTCTTTACAAGCTCATTCATGGTCTTGAAGTTTAGATGGGATAGCTTCTTGTGCCATAGCCAACTTTCATCTTGACTTGCTTTACCGAGAAGACAAGTACAGATTCTGCATTTGATGAGTTGAAGTTAGCTAGGTACACATTTCCTTTTCTCACTCCAGTGAGAACCACTTTGTTGCTCCTCTTGTTTGTCACAACACATGCTTCTATAGTGAAGGTTACTGAATTGCCTTTATCACAAAGCTGGCTGATACTCAACAAATTGTGCCTGAGACCATCCACTAAGGCAACCTCCTCAATGATGACATTGTCTTTTGAAATCAAGCCATATCCCACAGTATAACCCTTGCTGTCATCTCCAAAAGTAATACTTGGGCCAGCTCTTTCCTTGAACTCTGTGAGCAGGGTAGAATCTCCAGTCATATGTCTTGAACAACCACTATCCAAGTACCACAGATTCTTTATGTTTCCCTGCACACATTAAAATCAAATCAAGTTGATTTCGGTACCCAAGTTTCCTTGGGTCCTGCCTTGCTAGCTTTCTTCTTTTGTTTCTTAGGTTTGATCTCATTTGACTTGGGAATATCGGATTCATCCTTAGTCATCTGAGTTGGACCTTTGAAACCATACATTACAACAGAATTATCATGCATATTTTGATTAACAAGAAATGGCATGCTATTTGTAAACATGTTATTCCAGTAGGGCATGCTAAATGGTATTTGTGGCAAATTAAATGCAGCATAATAAGGATTAGGTGCAAATGGCATATTAGCAAATTGTGCATTCATATTCTTTATAAACATAGCATTCAAAGGCATAGAAGGCATAACACTCATGTTGGGAAAAGAAGGTGGCACAGTCATGGAAGTAGGCATGGAAAATTTGCAATTAATAGACAGATCATTAACACTACCACACTTAACACAGATTTTTCTAGGAGCTTACTTATCAGGTGTGTAGTTGTCTTTGTTAATCCCTATTTTTCCAATTCTATTGCTTTTCTTTTTTGCCTCTGTTTTAACCTCAATCTTTTCTAGTCTGTCATTCAATTGCTTGATGGACAGATGACCAACATTCACATTCTTCTCCTTCTTCACTTGACTAGATTCTCCTGAAATAAAGTTTTTAGAAACTGATCCATATTTTTCATTTAGCTTGGAAATTTTGGCTTTACTCACAGGTTTGCTCACAGCCGACGGATGAGGATTTATGTCACTCGACGGATAACCTTTTTGATTATCCGACGGATGACCCTCATCATCCGTCGAGTCTACATCTGTTAGAAATCCTTCAACCAAATTAGATTCTAGCTTCTCTTTACTCTTTTTCCAGGCTGCATCACAGAAGGACTCAATACCTTGAACTTTGGTGATTTGAGCATGGAGATTTCCATGCCTTAATCAACTCCTGTTCACGATCAAACTGCTTCTTCAAAATTTCTTCTTTTTTCAAGGACTCAGTTAATTCCTCCATAAAATCTTACATTCTATTCTCAATATTTCAAATTCAATAAACTGAGACTCTAGCACATTATTCCTCTCACTTAAAAACAAATTATTTTCTTTAATTTTAGCATTTTCCTTAGTGAGGGACTTAAGTGTAACATGCAAATGATATAATTCTGTAGACATGTCATTTATTGCATCATTACACTCAGCTTTAGATAAATGTGCAAGGTTAGTGGTGATTACCTGATTACTTGAAAAACTTTTCTCTGTTTCATCAGACTTGGCCATTAGGGCTAGATTGACATAGCTGACATCTTCATCCTCATCCAGACCATCTGCTGCCCAGTTATTTTCTTGTGTAATAAAAGCCCATTCCTTTTGTTTGAGCAAGTCAAAGTACTTCTGTTTATAATCCACAGGCTCAAACTTCTTTTTGCTGGAATCTGACTTTCTACACTCACTGGCAAAGTGACCTGCCAAGCCACATTTGAAACACTTGAATTTTGATTTATCAACCATGTTTCTATTTGGCTTAGCTGCTCCAAAGTTCTTCTTGAACTTGAGCTTGGCAAATCTTCTGGAAAGAAATGCAAGATGTTCATCAATGTCATGAATATCATCTTGGCTCAAAGAATCTTCATTTTCTGCTACCAGCCCCTTGCCCTTGTTTTCACAGACCTTTAAAGTAGACTCAACAGCTTCTATCTTCATCTCCTTCTCTTTCTTTAACTCAGCAACCAGTGCAATGGATCCTCCTTTTTTTCTCCCTTTCTCCATTCTTTCATCTTGCTCTATTTCAAGCTCATAAGTCTTTAGAATGCCATACGGTCTCTCTAGTTTAAACTCCTTGTATTCTTGTGAATTTTTCAAGGAGACTGTCATTGGTTTCCATTTTTTTGGAAGGGATCTCAGAAATTTGAGGTTAGAATCCTTGGTTTGGTAGAATCTTCAGGTACTATTTTGTAAAAATGCTAAAAACAACTTTGGTTTAGGATTAATTTGGATCAAAACCGGGTTTTTAATAAAAAGAAATGGGTCAGGAACCGGGTCGCCGGGTTGGGATGAACCGCCGGATGAACCCAGAATCTGGTGACCCTTCCCGGATTCCGGTGACCTCAATCGAGGTTCAAAATAACATTGTTTGATCTGTTCTTCGATGTAAAATCATTCTAAACACCTCCAGAAACCTAACCATTCAACAATCTATCAACAACTATCATTCAATCAAATTTTCGGCCAGAAGCCGGCCAAAACGCGAAGAACTCCGGCGAGAACTTCAAAAGACAACTCCGAGCTTATCAGGAATCGTTTGTGATATATGAATACATGATAAGACTGAAAATTTGATAAGGAACACGATGCACCAATCAAGATCGACTGAAAACCCCTAACAAAGATTCCCCCAAATCGAATTGAAAACATTCAAATAATATAAACCCTAATTTCTTCAATCAGATAATCAAACTTAAAATTGAACATGTTATTGAACTCCAAATCAAGAGTATAATATACCAAAATCATCAGGAAGAAAAGATCTTTAACATGCAATCATCAAATCATACAAACAACTTCTCGAACAAAAATTCCTAATTTAAATATCAATAAATTCGAATTAAAACAATTAATTATAGAATCACCTGATATTTCTGGGTATGTTTTGATGAAAGATTATGATTCTTGATTTTCAGAGATTCGATTTGAGTATAAGAGCGTCAAAATTTGATATCGATAACGCCTCCGAATTTGTATATGATTACGAAGAACAGTTTATAATTATAGTATTTTCTCTGTAGAAACTCTGTAAATACTCAATTAATATTATTTTTGAATATTCAAGTATAGATAACACTTAACAATTAGCTCACAGAATAGATACTGAACACACATAATAATTATATAATAGCAAAAATAATTACACGATATATCCCGGATATTACCGGAATGATCCAACGGGATACTAATTTTCCGTAATTATAAATAGCCTTTTCCCATAATTTATTTCGTATCAAAACCATTTGTAGACAGATAATTATATAATTTTTAGAGAAAAACCCTAATTTCCTAAAACTGTTCTAAGAATCAAACAAGCATTTGGAGGTGTTATTAAATTCAGTTTGGAAAGCTCGAGTAACCAATCTGAAGGTCTTGAAGAGCTCTACCAGATTCTGTAATCCATACACTTGCAGAAATCAAGGTTATTTTTCTAAAAATTTATTTATTTTCGAATTTATTTTATTCAAAATATGAATTTTGTTCGGATGATTGTTTGTATGATTTGATGATTGCATGTTGTAGAGCTTTTTTTCCTGATGATTTTCATATGTCATACGTCTGATTTGGAGTTCAATAACATGTTCAAATTTGAGTTTGATTTTCGAATTTTAAAATTAGGGTTTATAACCCGTATGAATGTTCTTAATTGAAATTTGGGGGTTTCTTATTATGTGATAGGTTGATGTTGTGTTATAGTGGGTTGTGTTCTCTGTGAAATTTGCAATCTAGTCGTATAAGTTTCATGAACCACCGAGGTCTGTAGAGAAGGGAGTTGTGTTTTGAAATTTTCCCATGTTCGCCGGAAACTGGAAAATTTCACGGCCAAATTCCGGCCAACTCAGGGATTGTTAGGATGAATTAATTGCATGGTTGTGTTCCTGGTGTTGTGTAGATGTCATCTGGAGATGATTGTGGCCTGAGCATCCCTGGAACGTGTTCTCCGGCCATCCCCGACTTTTTCCGGCGACTGGACTGCAAAATTGCAGTTCGGTCCCTGCAGTTTTGAAAACGATGCAGTTTGGTCCCTGTAGTTTCCAGACTTTGCAAAAATTGGATTTCTGTTTTAAAAATGTTTAAAAATCATATTTCCTATCTATTTTTATTATAAAAATTCGTTTTTAATTTCTGAAAATTCTAAAAAAATTATTATTTTAATTCTGAAAATTATTTTTAATTCACAAATAAATCTAAATTAATTAGTTAATTAATTTCAGTTAATTTCTAATTGATTAATTGGTCAATTAATTCGAAAATTAATTGATTAATTAATTTAATGAATTATTTAATTAGATTTAATTATTTAAAAATGATTTAAAAATTCTGAAAAATAGTTTCGAGCTTTAAAATATTATTCTAAATTATTTCCAAGGCTCGATAATTATTCTAAAATTATTTCGGAGACAGAATTGGCCAACGGAACCCTGTTTATTAACCCGAAATTGATCCAACGACCCGTTTTAATTCCGAAAAATGTTTTAAAAATCATTTTAAATACCAGAAAGCCTATTTATGACCCGAGACTTCTTTATAAATAATATGTCATTGATTACGTGATGTATTATGTGCTATATGTGACTTGTTAATTGACTATCGGTCTATATATTCGGTGTTTACTTGATTATTGCATAACTTTCAATCCGTTAATCGGATTTGGGTAAAACGAAGGGTAGATAGAAGTATGTGTTGAATAGAACTCTATGAGTTGATCATTGACAAATGCTTATGATATGTAAGCAGAAGAGGCAAGGCATAGGAAAGGGAAACAGAGAATTAAGGAGTAAGACGCTTGAGATTGGAAACGAGTGCAGTGTAGTAAGCTAATATCAGGCAAGTGTTCTGAACTTTCTCGAGATATTATAGTATTTGCTAGTCATGTTGATATTGCAAGTGCTTTGAAGCACTGAAACCTAAACTCTGATTTCAGTTATTGTTCTTGAGCCATAAACCTTATTCTTTCTAGACCATTGATTGTTGTATACCCAAACACGAACCTCAAGTATACGATACTATTCCACAAATACATGCAAATAAAATCCCAAACACTGAACTGAATTACTTGTACATTCAATCATTGTATCCTATGCATTGAAAGCCTAAATCTTTGAAATCCTGAAATGTTGATTCCTTTGTTATCCAATTCTTTCATTACCCAGCATCCAAGCTTTTAAATTGCCTTATTGATCCTTACAAGGATTGAAACCTTTTCATTGTTAAACATTTATTATTGTTAATGATTTCGGTTAATTGTTTATTATTGCATATTCTGTTATTATGTTAGAATTGGATTGGTTTTTATAAAATTGTGGACCAGATTCGTGGTTAGACCATATAATGGTCAAGTTAGGCCAATGTGTGCCTTGGATCCAGTAGTTAGAGCAATGCTGTGTGCCTTGCTCGGGGTTAGTGCGTGACTGATCAGCAGCCTAACCTTGGTTTTTAAATTAAAAGTATAATATCCAATTCTAAATCATAATCCATTGTTCACTTGATATCATAATCATATTCACCTGATGATCATTATTCTCAGTTTTGTCATTGTGACTTGCTGAGCTAGTTAGCTCATTTGTGCGATGTTGTTTATATTCTTTCCAGTTAAAAAGGAACCAGTTGGTAGCAAGGATCCCCATTCCAATGCGAGAGCTAGGGGTTCAGGTTGAGAAAGCTGAGCTAGAAGGCTTCTTTTGGGATAATTTAAGTTTGTAAAAGTTTGTAATAATGTTTAATACTTAGTTTGAGTTTGAAATAGTTTGGATTTGAACGGTTTGTAATATATTAGTGTGTTTGGCTTGTGTGCATACTTTAACCTGTTGCGGTCCGTGGTTGTTGGTAAGTAGGGTCACTACATATATTATTATTATCTTTATTAATGTTATAAGCAGGTTATAAATAAGGTGTGTGTGTGGACCCCAAACTTCTGACCCGGGTTTGGAGGGCGCCACACGTTGTCTATGTTCAGAAATAAAAAAGGCCAAATATATGCTTTTAACTTTGACATCGGTTAATTTTGTTAACCGTTGTCTATGGCCTTTTTAAAAAAATAAAAATTTACTTATCTTTTTCCCTCCCATTTTAGTACACTTTTCCCCATTTAATTTTAACAAAAAAATTCTCCACCCTTTCATTTCCCTCTTTCCAAAAGTATCTCCCCTCTTTCCCTCTTTACTCGCACACCCCTCGCACACCCGACTCTCTCTCTCTCAAACATCGATGGCACCTCTCTCTCCCTCTCTATCTAGAACCTCAACTTCGTCTGAAACACCATGACTCTCCCTCGTCTCTCATATCTTTCTTTCTTTTCTTGCCACTCCCCCTCGTAAACCCTAATTAGAAACTAGTACATAATCAACACTGAAATTGGACCTGATTAGGAACCAAATCGAGCTTCAAATTGGTAAGGTTAAACCTAAATAGTGGCTTTAGAGCTTGGAAAGGGCCATGGGTTTCGTTCCAAAAATATCGTTGAGTTCTTGTGTACATCCCTCTCTCCCTCGCTCTCTCTCTCTCTCCCCCCCTCTCTCTCTCCCTCTCTTCTATACACACATTGTATGTGAACACACACTTACTTCTTTATTACACACATCTCTGCACTCCCCTTTCTCCTCTTTCTTACACATATGGGTACCCTTATTTTAGGGTTTTTCAATTGATTCAATCTTTCTTTTTTTCTCAGGGCTGATTTCGAAATTAGGACTTGTTTAAGTTTGGGGCTTCATTCGAGTTCAATTTGGGCCTTTAGGGTTTGAATCGAGTTTAAGGTAATTCTGTCACTTTTGTTACATATGTTAATTTCTATATGTTATTGAATGTGTAATTTGATATGTTAGTTGATTTCTTGTTGAATTGACTTTTTTGTTTATATGTATGGATGTTTGTGTTATCTATATTATTGATCTGAAGTTCTTCTTATTATTCCGATTGATTGATTTTTCGTCTAAACGTTGTTGATTTAGTTGAATACTGCAAGTTTATCGAACTATTGTTGATCTGAAAGTGTCGATCTTGAGATACTTCTACTTAGTTATTATTGTTCAATGTTCTCAATTTGAGCAGGTGATAAGAACATTCTTGTTCCTTAAAGATAATTTCCAGCATTGATTGAGATTCAATTATAACATATTAACTAGTTTAGATTTGTAATATCATTGAGTGGTGAGGGAATGAGTACACAATGAAAATAAACTAATGTCATAATCAGCGGAAGAGGCTTCTTCCCGGGGGTACTGGCAAGTACATTTAAAATAATTATTGTTAAATGTAATTTCAAAGAATTTGGCTTGTTAATTTGAAATTGGAAAAAACCCTTTACATGCCCTGCCCTCATTAAGTAACAGGTGTAGAGGGAAGACAGATTTGAGAGAGATTAAAGGAAGTAGTATGAGATAATTTAGAGAGAGAAGTGATAGTTTGAATCAGATTAGGAGGCTATGAAGCAGTAAGTGTTAGCAATCTTGTACGATAAAGACATTATTATATATATATTGAATATATAACTAATTCATAAGAACATTGTTAATCCTAAAATCACATAAACATATGAGAATTAACAATTAAATTAGGAGAAGGGTTTGAGAAAAACAAACAGAGATTGGATTTAATCTCGAGTCCAGAAAAACTGTCTCCTTAAAGCAGTTTCGCCCCGCACCATCCATGTTTAGCGACCTGCTTCCCAGGATAAAACGAGATACTAAAGTAGAGAGGTTAAACGAAAGAGGCTTAACGGAGAGATTCAGAGCGGAGAGAGGTTCAGAGAGAGAGAGAGAGGTTCCAGAGACAGGTTCGAGAGAGAGAGAGAGGTTCCAGAGAGAGAGAGGTTCGAGAGATTATGATGGTGAGATGATGGCCGGAGTTCAGAGAGATTGTGAGGGGAGAGAGGTGAGAGAGAGAGAGAGGGGTTCGAGAGAGAGAGACATGTTTGAGAGAGAGAGAACAGTTTTCTGTTTTTTAGTTTTTAGTTTTGATTTTTTGTTTTGATTTTGTGTCTGAAGATTGATTTGGGGGGAACCAAAATTTGGTTAAGGGGGGAGAATTTTGGGATTGGGGGAATGTAGAACTAAAAACTAAATGAAATTTCACTAACGGGGGAAGAAATGGTGGGCGCGAATTTTGTTTTTTTTTTGGTGAATTTTAGACATCTGTTTAATTATAACCGATGTCTACAAAGAACAAAGACATCACAAAACACGGGGTGATGTCAATACTCTTTTTAACATCAGTGGCAAAGTTAACCGATATCTAATGTGTGATGTCTATTGACATTATTCTTGTAGTGTTATCAGCTTATTGAATCTTTCAAACACATCAGTAATGCTTTCCTTTGGCTTTGCCATAAAACCCTCATACTGTGATATCAGTATTCTTCTTTGGTTTGACCTAACTTCCTCAGTTCCATCACAGAGTATCTCAATATTTTCCCATATTTGTTTGGTAGTGTAACAGTTGACAATATTGTTGTACATCACATTGTCAAGTGACTCAATCAATTTTAATTGCAAGCTGCTATCCAGGGAAACTTCCTCTTTTTCAGGGTCAGTATACTCCAGAAGGATTTTTTGGAGCATAATGAACTGGGATAACCATGTCTCCATCTGTAGATTCCTCAACTCTAACCATAGGAATGAAGGGTCCATTCTTGAGGATATGAATGTAGAGTGGATTGGCCATCCTGATAAACAGCATCATTTTCTTTTTCCAAAGAGTGTAGTTAGCTTTGTCAAAGGTATGGATTTTGATGCTACTGATTTCTGTGTATTCATTCTTCCAGGATCTTGAATCGGTTTACTTTCAGATTTTGCTCTGATATCATTTGTTAGGAAATGAATAACACACAGGGGGTGAACGCCTTTTATTGTTTTTGGGCTTTTCTTTAATGTTTATGGTTGAACAAAGTAAATTAAATCTTGTAGTAAAAGGTGTTCATGCAGAAATTAAGCTTACAGAAAATAAAGAACATAAACCTTCAAAACTCACTTAATTTTATATTAAAATTAAGACTGTTTTGCTACAACATTTCTAGGCTCTTTGTTGTTAAAGAGCTTAGCTTCTTCTTGAGAGTGTTACACGAAATTTGACCTAAATTGTTGCAACTGACTAAAGGACTAGTGTTAACTTTATAATTCAGTTAACTGCTAGTTTACACAGTGTACAATAAGACATGCTATTAACTTTTCTAAATTGTCACTTGTCATTTCTATTTATAGAAAAGTAGATCTTCCATTTCCGGCTTAGCATATCTTTAGCATCCTGTGATAATTTTAATCTTCCTCTGTTAGTTAATCTTCACCATTGATCTTGCACATTCTTCAAGCTGCTTTTTGTTGATTTGTCAGTCCAGCTGTTTGGATTGTTTGTTGATTGTTAATCTTGAATATTGAACTGGTCCGTGATTTATACTTTGAGAAGTTTACTCGAGATCTTCCAATTAGGCACATAGAGATCTTGACATCTCGATAAGTATAATGACTTATCGAGATCCCTAATGCTCTAGTGAATTTGACTTATAGAGGTCTCTGAGTTCTCGAATGAAACTTTAGTTTGTCGAGATCTCTCAGCGTCATGTCTTAACTTTGGCTTGTCGACAACTTAGAGTTCTCTAGTGAATTTTGACTTATTGATATCTCTGAGTTCTCTAGTAGACTTAGATTTATCGATAACTCAGAGTTCTCTAATGAATGTAGACTTGTCGATAACTCTGAGTTCTCTAGTAAAGAAATGACTTGTCGATATTTCCAACTTTCATGTCTTCTTGACTTGTCGATATCTCTCTGAGTTCTCTTGTAGCTTTCCTGACTTCTCGAAAAGTCATTTGGAGTTCTCGAATGACTTCTCTATAACACTAAATCTGTGACTTGTAGAGATCTTGAATTAGAGTATTTTTATCCAAAGAGATTTATTCAACTCCAAGCTTCTTCAAATTTTTTCTGATGCATGATCTTCTCGATCTTCTTCCAGATAGAATCCTTAGGCTTGATACTATTTCAGGACAAAGTCACGAGCCAGCTCCTTTGCATTTTTACAGACTTTAAAGATAACAATACAACTTTGGCTAAACCCAAGCTTAAATGATTATGAAAAGTAACAGTTCATTATTCTCCTTAGATCATATGTCCATTTAGCTTTGCTTCATACTTTGATCAGGGACGCTAATGATATTGTTATCTTCAGTAATCTTTGACATCATGACTTATATATTACATACTATAATGAATTTTGATTTTATTTTAAAACTTTTGTTAAAAAAATTATATTTTCTCCTTTTTTAATTTTAACTTTTGAGTAAATAAAATGATAATTTATACAGGTCTATAGCTGCAATTTAAATTTTGTAGTTAAGCACACACACACAAACAAATATATATATATATATATATATATCAATTAATGTTTTAAATTATTTAAAAAAGATAAACATTTTTATACAGTTTATCTACCTTACACTAAGTATGTGATATCAAAATTATCGGGGGTGACCGAGAATCGAACTTTACGACAAAAATAAGTTTTTCACCACTTAAGTTATATATATGCATGAAAAGGAAAAAAGAAAATACAGTGATGACCTTTATTCCATCTCATTTCCATTTCATATTTATTTATTTAAATTTTTATGAATGTAATTAAATTTATAAAAATGTATTATTTATTATTATATAATTGCTGTATAAATATAAAATAAAGTTAAAATAATCATTTACCGTATTCAAAGATTAATTTCTTATAGGCGCAAGTTTGATTGAGATTATATTTTGATATAAATAAAGGCTCGTGCCTCGCACGGACTTTTACGCTAGTTCTGGCTTTAATTACAACAACCATGTATCAAATTACACCTTTCGTCATTTAATTCACTAATTTTAGTAAGAAAGAAATGTGATAATTAAAATCGCAAAATAATTACAATATGAACGTAATTCTTACGATAAAAATTATAATTATTAAATATAACTAAATAACGGGGTGAAGGCCTTAAATAACCATATTTTAATAATAATTACCCAAATTACCAACTAGAAGTTTAAACTGTCCAAAATACCCACCAGATACTCCATTTTCAGTGGAGTACCATCTTGATACTCTAGTAGCATAGGAGTATCAAGATGATACTTCTTTGCCCGTGGAGTATTATGCATGATACTCCTTTATCAGTGGAGTACCAGCCCAGACACTTGATTGTCAGTTGAATATCAGCCCATACACTTGATTGTCAGTGGAGTAACACGTGAGATATTACTTTGTCAGTGAAGTATCATCTAATTTTTTTTTAAAATTATTAAATTAAGGTTACACTTTAATTAGGGTTTAGGCTCTAGGGTTTAGGGGACTTTAAATCGTAAATCCTAAATTGATTTTTTATTCATTTTTTTAAAAATATTCCTAAACCCTAGATAAAGAATTTTTGAACCCTAAAAATATTAAAAATTGTAAAATTTTGTAAATAATAAAATTATGGATTAATGTATTAATTTTAGAAAAGTGAAAAAATTACATGACAGTGGAGTATCATGCCAGATACTCCACTGAGAAAGGAGTATCAAGAATGATACTCCACTGACAGATGAGTAATACCTGTGATACTTTACTGGCACATGAGTATCACCCTAATACTCGACTGAAAGTGGTGTATCATCATGATACTTAGTGAAGTATCACTAAGTATCACGTGTATTTTGAGCAAAATGGCCTCTAAAAAAAGGTATTTTGGTCATTTTTTGAATTTATTCGCTAAAAGGAATGAAGCAAGACCAAGTACAGAACGTCTTTTAATGAAGTTGCTTGTCAATATATATTTGACTTTACGAACAACTTGAGCCAAATAATCAATAGATTTTATAACGTTTATTTATCACCTTAGAAACTCACAAATGTTAATTTTTGTTGTCTCATAAAAGATTTTGTAAATAAATAAATTAATATTATAATTTTCGTAACATATAACATACAATTTTCAATTTCAAGTTTGGTGCAGAAAACTCATGGTGGATGCCAATCTTTTTACATAATTTTGTCATAACAGAATTTTTAAACATCGTTCCATTGTCACTCCTGAGCTTTCTCACTTTCAAGTTTGAATTATTGTCAATCATCTTGATATGATTTAAAGTTAGCTACATAGACGTTTCCTTTTTTGACTTCAATTAACACCACTTTGTTATTTTTCTTGTTTCACATGCTTTCAGATCAAAGTCTACTTTAAGACCTTTATCATAAAGTTAACTTACACTCAGCAGGTTGTGCTTGAGTCCTTCAACTAGTGCTACTTGATTAATAATGATATTTTCTTTTGAAATCACGCCATATCCCACAGTATACCCTTTGGTGTCATCTCCAAAGGTAATGTTTGGGCCTACTTTTTCTTCCAACTCTGTAAGCAGGGATGAATCACCAGTCATGTGCCTTGAGCAACCACTATCCACATACCAAAGATTTCTCTTCTTTCCCTACACACACATAAAACCAAGTCAATTTGACTTCAGTACCCAAGTTTTCTTGGGTCATGTGTGGTTATGTGCTATGTTTGCCCTGTTATCATTCTTATTCTTAGACTTTGGATGATCATGATCCACTCTAACCTTTGATCTAGAATCAGAGTTAATATTGTTTGAATCAAATGCAGACTGATATGGACGTAAAGCATTGATGTGAGAATAAAACATGTTATTCCTTTGATTCGAGTTCCATGGCATTACATATGTCGAGAAGTAGGGACTGAGAATGAATGACATGTTATTGCAGTTTTGATTGAACATATTCGACATAGGCACATATTACATGGCAGTCATAGACATCCTAGGAATAGACATAACAGGCACATGCATAAAGTTGCAATTAAAAAAACAAATGATTAAAACTACCACAATTAGCACAAGATTTTCTTGAAGCATACTTATCTAGAGTGTAGTTATTATATTTATTAATGCTTATCTTACCATTATGATTATTCATTTTCTTAATACATGTCTTTGTCTCAACCTTGTCCTTTATTTGCTTGTTGGACAGGTGACCTATGTTTTGTTGCTTATTTTGCTTGGTTTTGCTTACTCTAACCAATTACAAAGTTCTTGTTAATTGGACCATACTTTTCATTAAGTTTTTACAGTTTGGAAGAACTGATTGGTTCATTCGACAAATAGATTATATCCATTGAAACTTTAACTTTCAATGGTAGTCACTATTCGTTGAAACACACGCTTCACCAAAAATTTCAAGCTCAACTTCATGCATGTTTCCAACAATGTCACAGAAGGATTCAATGCCTTGAGTTTTTATGATCTTTTTGGCTGCGTTCTTCGATTTTTTCCACTTAGCAATTACAGTTTGTTCACGTTGAAGTTAATTTTTCAGATTTTCTTCTCGTTTTAATACATCAAGCAGGTCATCTTTGACTAACAAGTAATCCCTTTTTAATTTCATAAGTTCATGCAATTGAGTTTCTAACAGAGTGCTTTTCTCAACAAGTAAAATATTAGATTTTTTTAACTCTGAGATTTTCTTTCTTGAGAGATTTAAGAGTGACATGCAGATAATATAATTTAGAGCTCAAATCATTTATGGTGTCTTTGCACTCACTCTTACCCATATTAGAAAGATTAGTAGTGATTACCTGATTGCTTGATGAACTGGCTTCAAGACCGTCATCATTGGCCACCAGTGCCAAGTTCACATATTCAGCTTTTTCATCTGAGTCATTTCTATCAGCCCAATCCTTTTCCTTGGTAATGAAGGCTTTTTCCTTTTATCTTAGAAGATCAAAGTACTTCTTCTTGTAGTCAACAAATTCATAATTCTTGGAATTCCTTGGCTTTCTACACTCATTTGCAAAGTGTCCATCTATTCCACAATTGTAACATTTAAATTTGGATTTTTCAACCAAATTTCTGTTAGTGTTGAATTCTTTGTTGAGTGGTTTGGAGAAATATTTTCTCTTGAAATTTAAGTTAAAAAATCTTTTTGACAGAAAATCCATGTGCACATTTAGATCTTTAAGGTCATCCGTTAAGGAGGAGTCACTCTCAGTTTTAACAACTTTGGCTTTTCCTTTTGATGATTTTGGACTTCACTCATCAGCTTCATTTATTGTAGATTCCATCTTGAATTCCACTTGCTTCTCATAGTGATTTGATGCAACAAGGGCTACAGATCTGTCTTTCTTTTGGCCCTTTTCAAATTTCCTCATCTTGCTGCATCTCCAACTCATAAGTTTTAAGGACTCAATACAATCTGTCAAGAGTGTATTCCTTATAATCATATGAGTTTCTGATAGAGACTGTTGTCTACTTCCATTCCTTCACAAATAATCTCAAAAACTTCAGATTAGTGTCCTTAACAAGATACTCTTCCATGCAACCTTAGACCATTCAAGAGTTTTTGAAATCTTTTGAAGGTCTTACTCAGTCCTTCACCAGGGATAGAGTGAAAGTATTCATACTATTGTATGAGGAGTTGCATTTTATTTTTTGTGACATGTTCATATCCTTCACAGAGAGTTTGAATGGTGTCTCGAATATCATTGGCTGTAGGATTATTCATGACACATTCAAACATGTCAGAATCAATGCCATTGAACAGAATAATCATTATTTTCTTGTCTTTGTTGACTTCTTTCAGGTCTTGTGGTGAGTAGTCACCTGGATTCTTTACCAATAATACCATCAACTGCTACAAGTCCTATAATTGTCTTCATGGGGACATGAGGTCCATTGTCAATGCAGTTGACAAACCCCTCATCTTGAGATATCAAGTGAAGTCTCATCTTCACTTTCCAGTGAGATTTTTTTTTTAACAACTAGAATCTTTACACCAACTTCCTTCTTGCCCATGATTGATTGTTATATCTTCAAGATCTTTAAATCCGCTTTACTTGAGAGCTTGCTCTGATACCAATTGATATGTACCAATAATCAATATATGAGTAATTTGAATAAGGGGGTTGAATACAAATTAAATTTTTAACTTTTTAAAGTTGAACAATTGCTATAATGAAATAATAACACAAGATATTAAAATTTCAGGTGGTTTGTTTCTGATTTGCCACCTGAGTTATATATTGGAGAAATAATCCATGTAAATTACAAAAATTTCACAGCTGCATTTTTCAGTATTTTTCTAAGAGATAGTTCTCTCAACTAAGCTCTATTGAAAATCATAGTTTCTTATTTCCTAGAGAATACACTGCTGCTACTTGGTTTATATATCACCAAGTTACAATGCTTACTAGACAATACATATCACAGTCTTCATGGTCTAACAAGATTGCTTTTTCATTCTCTTTCCCGCGAGCCTTGACAAATGAGACTAGATTTTATCTTGATATATTACTTTGAATATCCCTCCATTTTTTCATGTATGGAAATAAAATGTTTCTTCTTCTTCACTATCCAAGATCACATGCTCGTTTTGTCTTGGCTATCATTTTTCAAACCGAGATCTTTTATCAGTCCATGTGCTCTGCCAGATTTGGTATATGTGCTCTGTCAAGTAACTTCAATTGCTACTTATTACTTTAGCCATTGATAGTGTGATCTTCTTAGCCATTGATGGGCAGATCCATTAGCCAGTCAAAGTCTGTTCTTCGTAGCTATGATGGCTCACTTCATTTAACTAGAATTATATGACATCGAGTATTTACAATTAGTAATACTATCTTATTTATTCATTGAGTCAGTGATAACTATGAAATAAACAATTACAAAAATGTCTATAAGTTGATATCTACATAAAAAATGCTACAATTTCTTATCGTAGATAAGCTACTCTATCAGTGGATATCAGACAATGATAATTTAGCCATCAATGAAATATTATGTTATATATTTTGTTCATCATCAAAAGTACATGGATTCCTAACACTATCATCCTGATACTCCTATGCTACTGAAGTATCAAGTTGTTACTCCATTGAAAATGGTGTATCTGATGGTTATTTTGGACAACTTAAAATTCTGGAGTTTATTTTGGGCAATGATTATTAAATATGATTATTTAGCACCTTCACCCGAATAAATTTCTATTTTTCTTCAACTTGTTACTTTTTTACCCTCTTGGTGCAATTTTAATATATTTTCACAAAAATTGATTTAAAATAACTTACATGAATCATCATTACTTGAAAGAATACTTTCATTATATATCTAACCTTTTAATGGTTTTGAAAAATCATTAAGATAAAAAAATAATAATTACAATATGAACGTAATACTTACGATAAAAATTATAATTATTAAATATAACTAAATAACGGGGTGAAAGCCTTAAATAACCATAATTTAATAATCATTACCCAAATTACCCACTAGAAGTTTAAACTACCCAAAATACCCACAAGATACTCCATTTTCAGTGGAGTAACATCTTGATACTCTAGTAGCATAGAAGTATCAAGATGATACTTCTTTGCTAGTGGAGTATTATGCATGATACTACTTTGTCAGTGGAGTACCAGCCTAGATACTTGATTGTCAGTGGAGTAACACGTGAGATATTACTTTATCAGTGAAGTATAATCTAAATGTTTCAAAAATTATTAAATTAAGGTTCACACTTTAATTAGGGTTTAGGCTCTAGGGTTTAGGGGACCCTAAATCGTAAATCCTAAATCAATTTTTTATTCATTTTTTAAAAAATATTCCTAAACCCTATATAAAGAATTGTTGAACCCTAAAAATATTAAAAAATGTAAAATTTTGTAAATTTGGTAAATAATAAAATAATAAATAATATTTTAATTTTAAAGAAGTGAAAAAATTACATGACGGTGGAGTATCATGCCTGCTACTACACTGAGAAAGGAGTATCAAGAATGATACTCCACTGACAGATGAGTATCACCTGTGATACTCTATTGGAAAATGAGTATCACCGTAATACTCCACTGAAAGTGGCGTATCATCATGATACTTAGTGGAGTATCACTAAGTATCATGGGTATTTTGCGAAAAAGGGCCTCTAAAAAAGGTATTTTGGTCATTTTTTCAATTTATTCGCTAAAAATAATGAAGCAAGACTAAGTACAGTACATCTTTTTATGAAGTTTCTTGTCAATATATATTCGACTTTACGAACAACTTGAGCCAAATAATCAATAGATTTTATAACTTTTATTTATCGCTTTAGAAACTCACAAATGTTAATTTTTGTTGTCTCATAAAAGATTTTGTTAAACAAAAAATTTAATATTATAATTTTCTCACCAGTTTCAGGAGAATCATCATTAGTCTTGTGCTTAAATTCATGAGCACCAGTAGACTTGCCTTGTCCTGAAGAATCATATCTTTTGGAATGTTGAGGTTGTTGAGCAGTAGGAACAATAGGATCATTTGCAACTGGATTTTTATCACCATCATCATCAGTATCTTTATCTTTCAACTAAATAGAATCAGGTGTACATTTTGTAGCAACTATCTTCTCCCCATTTTTGGCATCAGTATTTTAAATAAGAGAAAACATAGCATCCGGTGTAGCAGCCATAGAAGATACTTTATCTTCCAAAGAGGAAAGTCGAGAAGTCATGCTTTGTTGAGAGTGAACTACACTTTTAATGGCAGTTCTCATACTTGTGAGTTCAGAAGAAGTAGGTGTATTGATCATGAAGGCATCACTCTTATCCTTGACCGTAGCATGAGATTTCTTCATATCAGCAAGTTCATAATGAAGCCCTTTGACAGAGATGGTAGAGGCCTTAACATGCAATTTTAGATCAGGATTTTGAATTACATCATAGGCCTTATGAACATGTTGCTGACCAACAACAGATGAGATAGAAGTATATGCATCTCTTCATGAAAATCCCATTCAGTCTTTCGAAAATGCTCAGCATCAGCATTGTAATACGATGGATCGGCATTGAAGTGTGAAGAATAACCAACATTGGACTTCTTAGATGCAACAATAGCAGTCTTGATCTGAGCTATTTCAGAATCATCAGGAACACTATATGCATCAGAATCAAAACTAGATAGACAGTCAAAAGAATTTGCAGAGCTAGTCAGAATTGTTTTGCCTTTATGAGGATCCTTAGCAATAAGTATCTGTTCCTGAAGAGATCCTGAAACATAGACAAGGTAACACATAAATCTCTCTCTTTTTTTCAAGTGGTCTCATCACTTCTCACACAATATATTACTTTTAAGAGTAATATTTTTCTCACAGAAGAAGGTTTATAAGTAAAGAAACACTTATAGAATTCTTTTCTCAAAGCTACCTCTCCTTTTGCCAGTACAGGAGACTGCCACTCAAATTTTTAATTTTCTCTCATAATATTTTCACACAGTCTCACAGAAAAGCACAGTCACACATCTTGCAAAGAAATAAGAGATGGGTGAAAGGAGTAGTATGCTTGTCATATAAATAGAGGTAACCTTAAACAAGAAACAATTTATAATCATAAAAACATGAGGATCAGTGAAAGAGAGTAGTCAATACTTCAAGGTGAGTCCTCAACAGAATGCTTTAACAAGCTAGTCAGCAGCAAGGAATCATCAGTATTAGCTGCTGCAGTGGAAAGTTGAGGAATATCAGGATTTGTTGTAGCATCAGGATTTGATTTGTCAGGAGAATGAAATAGGCCAGCATTAGTACTGTGAACTGATGGTTTTTGTGGGGCCTGAGGAATATGAGCTACTTCAGCAAGTTTTGGTGAAGGTTCTTGCGCATTCTCCTCAAATATAAGATCATTAATAACTGCATCCACCTTTGACATTTCATCTTGATGAGCTTTCTTTTCCTTTAGGAGTTACTCAGAATCAGCAAGAAGATCACTTTGAGCAAAATCAACAATTATTTGTGCAACCTCTTGGTCTGTATCTTCCCTTTGAGAAGATGGTTCTTGTGTGACTTGATGTGTCTTAGTTTCTAAATCCGTTTAAGACTTAGGTTCTTTTGGAATGACATCCATAGCAGAGGACTGAGCCTTTTTCTTCTTCCTGATGTACCCAACTACTTTTCCACCTTTTCTTTTCAAACTGCTCTTGTTAGCTGTCTGGGGCACTTCAGTTTCTTTGATCATTGGAATCTTTTTGATTTGAGCACTAGCATCAGTAGTTGGATCCTTGGTACCAGTGATGTCAACAGAGTTATCAGGAATTACAACTGTCGATTTCTTGACCTTTAACCTAGACCCAATGAGCATCTGGTCATCAGAATTCGAATCATCTTGGATGATCAGCCTTCTTTTTCGGATTATAAAACATTTTTCTTTCTTCTCATTCTCACTCAGTAAGGACTATTGAGCCCTCTTTTTAGATTTAACAGATTTCTTAACCAGCCTTTTCTTTGGTACAACTGATGCCTTTTGGGAGACACTAGAGGAGGCTAATTTAGGAACTGGATTAAAGTTATGTTTAGGAGAAGGAATGCTTGGGTTAGAAAAAAGATGGGTAGTGTCCTGTTGCACAACATCAGGAAATATTATAGAGGTACCAACATCAGGATTTGCAGGTACTTATGAAGGAGTAGGTCTATTTCTCAACAGAAATTGCCTGACCTCTCTAGGAAGGAAAGGATGTCCTGAAAAATTATTATTTTCATCCCTTTTGATGTGATTAGTGATAGCTTTCTCAGAAATTTGAAACACAGGAAGCAATTCATCATTATCAAATTCATCATTAGGGCAAAGAAAATTGAAAATCAATTGAAGAAATCTAGTATACCCTAGCAATTATGAATTAAAAAATAATATTACCATAATCAAAATTACCAGAGAAAAGGAGAGAGTACCCAATTTTCAGAGAAGTGGATGGAAGAGCATCAAAATTTGTTATCTTATTCAAGAAACATCTGCTGATGCAGTCAAAGAAGAAATTCCATTCTCTCTTCAATTTTTTCCTTGACAGTTTGCCAATGTTTGTTATTTCACCTTTATAGCTCAGGGTTCTGAGCATATCAAAAAGCTACTCAGTTGCATAGTTATCAGGAGCGCCATCACAAGCGGAAAATCTCAATGCTTGAACCAGAACATCAGCATCAACCTCATACCTGTGTCCCTTATATTCAAACGAGAAAGCAGAGTTTGTTTCATTAACTAGAGCTGTGTTCTATACCTGCATTACTGCCCCGTATGACACCTTAGTAGGATTTGTGAAAGCATATCCAATTGGACATTAGAGTAAGAAGTCCTGTATGTCATGAAAAGATTATGGAAACTGCTGATGTGAAAGCAGAGCCAAGTAATTATTGGTGCCAAAGGTGTTTCCATGAATAATAGAGGTTTGACTGAAGATAGGTGAAATCTTAGAAGATGACATGATGTTTGTAGGATTTGAGGAAGAATATACGTGAGATGTGGATAGTTTATCAGTATGAGTTCTCAGAACAAAGCACTTACATCCAAATACATGAAGATGCTTGAGACTAAGCTTCTTTTCTTTCAGCATCTGATAAGGAGTGATACCATATCTGTTTATCAGTGTGACATTCTGAGTATAACCGACTGTGTTTACTTCTTTAGCCCAGAAGTAAGTGGGTAATTTTTCTTCTTCTAGCAAAGTCCTGCCAGCTTCAATCAGGGTACTATTCTTTCTCTCAACAACACCATTTTGTTGGGTGTGCCAGGAGCTGAGAATTGTTATTGTATGCCTTTGTACTTGCAGACTTCCTCCATTTTTGAGTTCTTGAACTCAGTGCTATTATAACTTCTCAGTATTTTCACTTTGAAGTTGAATCCATTCTCAATTTTCCTTATATGATCCAGAAGAATTTCTGGAGTTTCATCCTTCCTGTGTAGAAAATAAACCCAAGTGTATCTCGTGAAATCATCAACAATTACAAGTGTGTACCTTTTATTTTTGATGGACATTATGTTTACTGGTCCAAAGAGATCCAAGTGTAACATATGATATGGTTAAGTGATAGAGTGTTCTGTTTTACTTTTGAAAGATACTCTTCTTTACTTGGACTTTTGACAGGCATCATAAAGACCATCAGATGAGTATAGTATATTTGGTAATCCTCTTACTAGCTCCTTCTTGGCAAGTTCATTGATTGAGTTGAAGTTGAGATGTGAGAGCTTCTTGTGCTGATTCCAGCTCTCATCTACTGATGCTTTTAAAATAAGGCAATTAAGTAGCTTCTTGCTCAAGACTTTCATGCAGTCTTGCTTCATACATGTTGTCATGTATGTATCCCATTAAGACAATTTTCTTTGACTTGTTATAAATAACTTCTCAATGAGAGTCATAGAACACCACATTATAACCTCTGTCAGTGATTTGACTGATGCTTAGAATATTGTGCTTTAGTCATTCCACCAGAGCTACATTCTCTATTACTACCTTTCCAATTATCAAGTTGCCATATCCCAGAGTGTGTCCTATATTCCCATCCCCATAAGATACATCTGGGCCAGCCTTCCTTTCAAATTCTGACAGCAGGGATTTATTTCCAGTCATGTGCCCTGAACATCCATTATCCAAGACAAGAGTATCTTTCCTGTTACCCTGCAGTTAGAGGAATGATTAATTAGAAGGATTTTCAAGGACCCATACTTGTAGGGCCCTCATTTTAGACAATTTAAGTCTTTGTGATTCAAGCTTACTTCTAACAGTTTTTCCCTTATCAGGATTTGTCTTATCAGAGGTAGATTTAGTAGAACTGGAAGAATTAAGCACATAAGTAGTTTTATTGAATTTAGGAAAAGGTTCATAATAGTTGTGATATAGCTTATGATAGGAACTACAAGTGTAAATTGAATGACAACTACTACCACAAGGAAAACAAGGATTTTGTGGTTTGTAAAATACTGACCTACCCCTAACATCAGACTAAGGAATAACAATTTTCATTTTCTTACTCCTCCTGCAATCAATAGCAAGATAACAAGTTTTTCTAGGAGCATTGGGAACAAACTTATAGTTAGAATCCTTAGAAATACCTTGCTTACCATTCCTGTTTCTTTTAGGACTTTTTACTTGAGGTTTGTCAGTAACCTCAGATAATTTCTTTTTCATTTGTATTTTAGACAGAAGTCCTATGTTCTTTTCTTTCTTAACAGTCTTAATGGTTTCCTTGTTTTCCTTTCTTTAAGTTTTATCACTTACTAATTTTTCTTGGGATGCTGAGGTAGAACCCTTCTCAAAGGTAGAGTTGGGTTCATCAGCTTCTGAAGAGACAAACTTAACATGAGTCTTGCGAGTAGTTTTATTTTCATTGTCAACATCCTTAACTCCATCTACATAACCAAGACATTCTTTCTAGTTTTTCTTAGAGATCATCTCATGAACCTTTTTGCCTCAAACAGTCCAGGCTTTAAGGGTTTTCCTCTCATTTTCTAATTCATTTTCTAAAATACTGTAATTAGCTTCCAATATATTTCTTGTATGTTTAGCTTTCTCACATTCTTTTTGAATTTCAATCTGATTTACTAAGTTAGACTCCAACTGATCATTTCTAGATTTTAAAACTTCATTTTCATGTAACAGTTTATTGTTCTCTAGAAACTTATTTTTAAAATTTCCATGGAGAGACTTAAGAATAGATTTCAATTCAGATATGTCTTTAGTATCAAGGGAGAAGAAAGAAGTTGATACCTTAGAATCAGAGGAAACAGGAGCATCAAAACTAGCCATCAGTGTATAACATGTTTCTTCATTTTCAGAATCAGTAGAGTTCATCCAATCCTTGCTTGATGTAATCAAGGCTTTGTTCTTCCCTTTGTCATGCTTTGTCTTTTTGCACTCTGTAGCAAAGTGACCAGGTTCATCACAGTTGTAGCATTTGATTTTTGACCTATAGACTTTTCCAGCTTTAGAGTCCTTTCATTCTCTTCTTCTAGATGACTTCCTTTCTCCTCCAGTGAACTTTTTCCTGAAGCGTCTTTTCTTCTGAGACTTTATGAATTACATTTTCTTGAAGCCCTTAACTAGCAATGCATCCAATTGCATGACATCAGAATCTATCACGTTCTTATCAGTTTCAGAATCAGTATCATCAGGATTTGATGATGAATCATCAGTATCTGATTGTGGAAGATTGTTCTTTTTCCTTGCAGCTTTAACAGACCTATCTTTTGAAGCTTTTGCATTCACTTTCAAAGCAACTATTTTTCCATTGTTGCTTTTCCTCTCTTTCCTTTGCTGAACTTCCAAATCATGAGTTCACAACATGCCATAGATTTCATCCAAAGTGACCATTTCCATTTCATACGGATGTCGTATGATTGAAGTCTGAGTCTCCCATTCCTCATTCATGGCTCTCAAAAACTTGGTGTTCGAATCCTCATGATCGTACACCTTTTCCACCATGGATAGATTGTTAAGCAGGGTGAGAAACCTCTCATAGATGTCGGCAAGACTTTCAACAGACTTGGCCTCAAACTGTTCATATTATTGAATCAGAACTACCCTTTTGTTCTTCTTGATGGCCATGGTTCCTTGACATTGAGTTTCAAGAGCATCCCAGATTTCCTTGGCAGTCTTGTAGGCTATAACCCTATGTGACATCACAGAGTCAAGACTGTTATGCAAAATGTTTCTTACCTTTGCATCCTTCAGCACAACAACTTTATCTTCCGGTGTCCACTAACTCTTTTCCTTCAACTGAAGTTGTTCAGCAACAGTATGAGTTGCAGGCACCAGTTTTGTTGGCTTGTAAGGTCCATCATTGATTATGTTGAGGTAGTCTGGATTTGTAGAATATTCAGTCTTTTTCAGAATGGGGATTTTAGTACTTTCATACTTGTTCAGAGACATGTTTAGATCGCTTTTGATTGTAAATTTATCAGTTAGCTTTGATACCAATTGTTACCCAGTAGTAATACAATTATTTAAAGGGGATGTTGGATACAATTGTATAAGTGTTTCGAATAAGTATAAAAATATAACAGTTCTTTATATTTATGATAAAAACTGTTACAACCTCTCTCAAGAAATACTTATGTTCTTGAGAGCTGCTAGGTCGTACAATGCTCGAGTTAATCACTTTATGATGACCTAAACTGTGTTTATATAATACACAGCTGCTACAAATCAATCTAAGATATGCATTATCAATTACTAAGGAACATAATCAATTTTCATGACAGGCTGCCTTAAGATGCTGATGACATGCAAATACTGATGATGCATCACATCATGACAACACATTAAATATTAATGACATCTAAAATGCAGTCAAATCCTGAACTTCTTCTGATAATTGAGAATCAGCACGTAACAAATTCTATAACTTTAATATAAATTTTGTAGTTACACACACACACACATATATATATATAAATTATGTTGTAATTGTTATGATATATATTTTATAAAATTAAATACCTTTTATACATTTTTGGGATATGTTTTCAAAAACTCATGATTCTATTTAATTTTAGTTTTGACTTGTGTGCTTATCGAGTCAAAATTATTCGGTTTAATCCGGAGATACTTGGAATGAGTAATCGAATCAGAAAAATCAAATATATTAAAATGTTAATTTTAAATACTAATTCATTAGGCCATCTCCAAGTGCCATTTTAATGGTTGTGAAATCACGATTTTGCCTTTTTATGTTGAAAAAATATAAAAATGTCATCCTTACACAATTTTTGTTAAAAATAAGTAAAATTGGTGTATCCTATAGGAATCGAACCCCCTTACCTCCTACTTAAAAATTTCATGTCACTGCCATTATGCTACATAACTTTTTTAGTGCAAATTAAAATTCATATTAGATAACTTCCCTTCCTTTTATCAAATTCTATTTTTATTACTTTAACTTTTAAGGAAATGAAATGTTAGATTATATTATTAACGTGACTCCCACTTTTTAAGTTTCTGTAACTTCATTCTAAAATTTGATAAATGCCACCACTTTGTTATTTAAGCAAAAAATGAATTCAAATTGTGTCGGTATCAAGAATCGAACGTGTGACTGAATTATATCTTAGAACCATGGTGCTATAATGAATTTTGATTTTATTTTAAAAGATTTGTTAAAAAACTTATATCTCCTTTTTTAATTTTAACTTTTGAGTAAATAAAATGATAGTTTATACAGTTCTATAGCTGCAATTTAAATTTTATAGTTAAACGCACACACAAACACATATACATATATATATATATATATATATATCAATTATGTTTTAAAATGTATTTTAAAAAAACAAACATTTTTTATAGATTTTATCTACCTTACACTTAGTATCTAATATTAAAATTATTGGGGGTGACCGAGACTCGAACTTTACGACAAAAATAAGTTTTTCACCACTTAAGTTATATATATGTACGAAAAGAAAAAAAAATACAGTGATGACCTTTATGCCATCTCATTTTCATTTCATATTTATTTATTAAAATTTTTATGAATGTAATTAAATTTATAAAAATGTATTATTTATTATTACATAATTGCTGTATGAATATAAAATAAAGGTAAAATAATTATTTACAGTATTCAAAAATTAATTTCTTATAGGCACAAGTTCGATTGAGATTTTATTTTCATTTAAATACAGGATCGTGCCTCGCATGGGCTTTTACGCTAGTTCTGACTTTAATTACAACAACCATGTATCAAATTTCACCTTTCGTCATTTAATTCAATAATTTTAGTAAAAAAGAAAGGTGATAATTATAATCGCAAAATAATTACAATATGAACGTAATTCTTACGATAAAAATTATAATTATTAAATATAACTAAATAACGGGGTGAAGGCCTTAAATAACCATATTTTAATAATTATTATCCAAATTACCAACTAGAAGTTTAAACTGTCCAAAATACCCACCAGATACTCCATTTTCAGTGGAGTAACATCTTGATACTCTAGTAGCATAGGAGTATCAAGATGATACTTCTTCGCCAGTGGAGTGTTATGCACTACACCATAAATGACCTACAGCAACACCAAGAAAATGTTACAACATGTCCAAAAAATTGTTACCACAGCCAGAAAAAGGCCTAAGGTAACATAAAAATTAAGTTGCTTTTTTTTTCGAGTTACCTTTGGCGCCTAAGGTAACATTCTTTTACCGTGATGCAACCTTGAATTTTATATTACAATAGGCTTCAAAGGTAACATCAAAGTATCTCTATAGTATCACACTATACATGTTACCTTTGCACTTAAAATTTGCAAAAAAAAAGGGCCCCCCATGTAAGGCCACTGTGGGCCCCACATGTGGGTCACCAAATCATTGTAACATTTTTTCCCTACTATAACCGTTTTATAATAATTTGCATTATATTATACTAATTTGTTTGTAATATTGAAGTACCAAATGTAACATATTTATCAGAAAAAAAATTGACATGATTTGTTTGTAAATTGAAGATGCCATAAACCTGTTTTTCATATAAGTCAACAAAATAAACAATTCAAACAACCAAACAAAGAATCTGTATGCATCTCCACGTTATTTAGCTCTAATTACGGTATTTAAGAACATGATTATTCTTTGTTCTCCTTGAAAGAATCTGTATGCATCTCCTTATTTTATCATCTCTTCCGATTACTGGATCAAGCTTTCCTGACCTTGCCATACAAGTACATGGGAGTCTACCAGTCTGAATGAAAATGACTCTTCTCCCTTCCCCTTTGGTTGGATTCCCAGCCATCTGCTTCATCATTCCATAAGCAGCTTTTCCACTACAAGTAACACGTAATGTAAAAATTTCAGAAACCAAATAAAAAGCCTTTGGTAAAACCACAACTGTCACAAAATTTAACAAGAGATATTTTCATTTTATATTTTACTAAAATAGGCATTAGTTTATATGGACCACTCTTTAAATACGTAATTATAAGAAGCATCTACTATATTGATTTAGTTAGTGGTATATGTAAATTAATTTCTGGACAACTATATACTCTCTGCACTAGGCAACCTTGAAACCTATGAAATTTTAGTTCTTCTAACCAAATAAATAGCCCTTTTTTCTTCACAATTTCTTCACAATTTATGCACTAAGAAATTCTAAAATTATATATTATAGTATAGTCAATAGTTCCAAATTTACCAAAATAGTAGAGTCCCTAGTAGCCAAAGCCATGATATCAGCACAAGAGACTGTCTGAGGGCACTCTCTCTCGAGTGCCGATTTTATCTGGTCGATAACATGAAAACCACGTACAGAGTTTCAGTTAGGGTTAGAACTCTTTTCACTGATTATACTACTGCTACTGTCTAAGAGTATTGATGCATCACATCCCTGCATGGTGAAACAATGAATTAATTAGACATTAGACATGCACTCTTAATAGAAGATCAGCCAGTTACTTTAACATCGGTTGATTTAAACCTTGACAACGCAGTCATGTAAATGGAGGCTGAGCAGGGAAGCAGCCATACGAGTATCTTTTGCAACATCATTGGAAATGATAGACTTGACTATCTGGACCGCCTGTGGGAAAGAACGATAATAAAACCGAGGTTATAGATAACCTGCATTAGTTTTGAGAGAGAAGCAGAGTGGTGCAAATGTTAGAAGAGTTACAAGCATGAGAATGCTAATGGAATTAGCCATTTCCGTTTACTCTTTTGTATAAAAATCATGGCTTATGATTTAATGAATGTTGATAACAAATAGCTGGTTTATATAACATGGGTTATGGGGAGCAGGAATATAGCTGGTTTATATAACTTCGTGTTTGTACATTCATTTATTTGAGTTTAGGTTTTTATTGACCAGGAGCACTTGCTCATTAACCAAAAACTACAGTCCTGCATTACAATTTAGTACCAAACCAGACAAGATTAATATTTTAAACTGTTCTAGTAGGTAGAGAAACAAGAAAAAAAGGAAAGGTCAATTGTTAGGATTTCTACTCGAAGGCTATTAATCTAACTTAGCGGTTCAGTGAACCACTAATCTCCTTGTAGCGGGTACACAAGTTTGTCAATAGGGAAGACATCAAACAGAGGATCTCAATAAATTAAGCTAATAATAGCATGTGTGCACATTAAAATAAGGCTATTAGGTAAATGTAAATTGTTTTTTCCTACCTTTTGGATTAGAAAACCAAAAGAGATACTAGAATTACTCAATAGTCGATCTAGCACTACTAGAAAAAAGACCTTAGACATCGGTTTTTAACCGATGTCTATGTAAAAAATGTATGATGTCTTCGCGACTGATGTTAAATGTATTTTCTCATAGACATCGGTTAAAAACCGATGTCTATGTAATATTAAACATCGTTTCTGAAAAATTTCTGATGTCTAATTCATATTGATGTTATATAATTGTTTAATGTCAAGTTCAGAAATGTAATATTAGGACGGTTAGGCCTGTTTAAAACTATAACACACAATCAGTATTTATAAAATAACATCGGTTAAAAATAAAAAACCGATGTCTATATCTTATTACACATCGATCATTTTCTAAGTACCCGATGTCAATATTGATAATAGACATCGATCATTTTCTAAGTACTCGATGTCAATGTTGATAATAGACATCGGTTGTTTTCTAAAAAACCGATGTTAGTATGATAAATAGACATCGGGTGTTTATTTTTAAATCGATGTTATTACCCTGTTTTCATGTGCTAATATTCCTTTATTAACATCGAATATTTTTTTTTCTGATGTCTTTGTGATTTTAAGACATTGCTTTTATATGTATAAACTGATGTTATTTATGGTTTTTTAACATCGGTTCTAATAACAATGTGATGTCTGTTTCTATTATAATTAAACTGAGCATCTCTGTTTTTGTATGAACCAGAAAACTCCATATGGTAAAATCCAATCAACCAACAATTTTCCATCCAACCAACCAACCATTTTCACCCCATCAACCAATAATTAACCCAGATTCAACCAACAACAGTTTTTATCCAATGAACAACCTAAAACATCTACTAGAAAATTCAGAACATCTACATTAACCAACCAACAATAAATATATAGCGAAAATAGTTCTAACACATTGTCAAACATGCATCTTACAAATTCGATCATCAAGTACATTATGAAACCAGAATTTACAGTAGCGAGGCAAGGAAATTTACAATCTACATTTTGTCTTGAATGAAGTCGATAACATCACAGCGAACCTGGTCTAGCTCCTCTAGAGTGTAAGACTTGCGAGTCTTGGTCGCCCACTAAAAATTGAGTAAACCGAGAAGGGAAATCATTAAAAAATGAATCTAAAATGCCACATTCAGTCATACAAAAATGAATGTACGGACCTTAGAAGTAAAAGAAATTTCCATGTCCTTAATAATTTCCTTCATGTACCTCATGACCACATAACCACATTCAACCCCACCAGGCTGTTTCGGGGATCCCTGTTAAGTTAAAAAAAACTGGCTTTACAAACTGATTAAATCAAGATTACTGTCGTACTATAAAAATTATAATATAAATTACTTACTACAAGATTCTTGATTTTAGGAGCTTTGTTACCCCTTCCTGTTTGAGAATTAACTTGTTTTATTGTCCTGCATATTATAATGATACGGTGTCAAGAGTCATATTTCGAATACAAGAAATAAATGAAAACAACCTAAAAAATAAAAGGAATAATGTTACTCTGATAAAGCTTTTTCTAAATCATCAAAATGAGTTGGATGAGGCAAAGGATTGAGAATGTAAATGTCGTCATCCCATATTACGACCAGAATCCAGTGACAACTCTATTATTATAAATTTACACAAGTCAGATATTTTTAAAAATAGCCTAAAAACCTAAAAGAAAATTAAATTAATAGATTACAATATGCATTTAAAAATACTTACTGATGATTATGTGGCAGGAAGAATATGTGATTTTGATTACCCTCTTTCAACCAACTACCAACATTTCTTTGAAAATTAGCATTCAAATTAAAGTTGGCGCCAGGATCAAAAAATCCATACAGGACCACATCATCATTCTTGCGAACCCTCTTAATTGTACTATGCAAGTGCCTATACATATGTGGGAGAAATTAAAATTACTAGCAGACCAGTTGTGCGATAATTCAAACAGAACCTATAACCACGAAAATAAATTACTTACGCCATATACGCAGATATCGCAGCTTGTCCAATCATGTCAAACTCTAACAATGCTTTTAAATTCTCATACAATATATATATTGTCTTTTCAACTCCAAACACATCGGAATCACATGGAATAGGGATCAATTCCCCGCTGGCTTTCATAAATATCGTAGCATGTTTGTACAATACCTTGTATTGGCGTGGCACTTTCTTGCTGACCTTGATGTAAGTGAACTCTTGTTGAATTTTATGCACCTCACCCTTGTTCTTTGACTGCGACACATCTCTTTTCTTTTTCTACAAAAAAATGAAAGAATATAAGTAAACATTTATTCACCTAATTAACCCCTATTTTTCAACTTTTATACAACTTTAGCAACCAACAAGCACATGTAAATACCACAATTGTCCGTAGGCTGATTAAATTTTGAGGCCATGCCAAGTGTGAACCAATGGCTTCACGAACATGTTCAATTTCACCAGGTATAGGCACGGGAACTAAACCATCTGGTTGGATATGTCCATCAACCGACACACGAGCATGTCCAGGCTTGAGGGGCACTCCATGAACCGAAACATTCATTTCATCATCTTCGAAAACAGTACCAAATGCAACCTTATTTTCGATGCTATCCACCGAAAGCTCACAAATTTGTGGACCCTATAATTGTAAGGAGTAAATTATATAATTACTCTACAATTTGAGGAACCGTATAATTACAATAATATTTGTGAAATATACCTTCTTTTCTGATGGAGGGGGTTGATCATAAGCAAGATAATCATCATTCACCAATATTTCTTTTGCTTTTGGTTCTCCTTCAACTGGTTGGCAACTTGCTCTCTCCAAAAAATTCGGAGACTGCTGATTAGATCCTGTAAACAATGACTTGAGCTCAGCCATTTCCTGCCTTGTTCTTACCAACTCCTCCTGTAGCACTCTATGACGTGCCAACAACTCCGCCTTGGTAATTGCAGGTTTTCTCTCTTTCGGCAGATTAAAGAACATTTTTGGGGTGACGAAACCTCCAACTCCTCGAACCCTGCCTGAATGCTCAGGAGTTCCAAGTGCCGTAGTCAACACATCATCAGTTCCAGATGGTACGAATTCACCCTTCTCCTTCTTTTCGAGTAATTCATCCTAATGCAGATATGAATACACATCAGATCTTAGGGACATATTATGAATAATGAAGGAATAAACAGATTTCTCATTATAATCTGTTTTTCTCGATTAAATGCAGGTTTTTTCATAATTTTTACTTACAATTCTGGCAAATACTGCTTCTTTATCTTCATCAAGTTCCTCATCATTTAGCTTTGACTTTCGAGCCTTTTTCCAAAATATTGCCCGATCTGGTTTCTCCTCGGGCTTCAGTTTGCCTTTCTTTATCTGTTTAAGATGAGAAAAAATTAAAAGGTGCTTTATTTGTTGAAGATGAGAAAAAATTATAGCTAGGTTCTTACTTCATCCTCTTGTAAACCAATGTAACCCTTCCTTGACAAACGATGATGATATTTTCGATTACGCACTCTTTCGCTCTGCAGGGTGCGTAGTTTCTGCATCATACAATGAATAATTATATCCAAGTAAATATTCTAAATCCAAAAAGGGTACACTGGCAAAGAAAATGCATCCATACCAGCTACTTATCACCTGTACTCTGCGCGATAAATCTCGTCCAAGCTTCTTGACCCACAAACCGATAATTTTTTGGAGGCCTCTTCAGTTTCTTCTTTTTTTCAGCATATGGCATCACGTGTTTAGTTGTTAAATCAGTTTTAAACTGTCTCCACTTCTCTCCTGCAGACTTAAGCACCATAGCCTCACTTTCCGGAGCAACTTTAAATGTACCCTATGGACAATAAAATACACAAGTTTATAAGGCTTAGATAGTAGTACTAAAAATAAGTTGTGTGTGTCAACTATAATTTAATACCTTAATATCAAGCCATAATTTATCTTTCAATTCCCGATCCACATTTGGCCAGCTGTCAATGTCGATAGGAATCACAGTTCTTGCCAGGTGCCCTATGTAGGACTGTAAGGTACACCTAGTATCTCCGACAGGAACTCCAAACTCATTGTATCTGATTTTAAATCTCTTGCCCTGGGCCTTCCTTACCAATACTTTTTTAAGAGAGGAAACACCTCGTGCAGCTCCCAACCTTCTTTTCGCAGAATTAGAATTAGTTGTTGTTTCTTGTTCAGACTGTTGCTTTTCAGTTTGAGGTTCACTTGGTGCTTGTCCATCCTGATCACAGTGCTCTTCAACCTCCTGATCACAATGTTCTTCGACCTCTTTAACTTTTTTAGATTTGCTTTTGTTGGTTCTCTGTTTCTTTGCCCTTTTTGTCCTTCACTCTGAATAATAAAACAAGAAATAATTAGTCACTAAATAAATGAAACTCTACATGAATTAAAATACATTCAAAATTACATATGCATGAATAAAAATGCATTCAAAATTACAACTGGAAAATTTCAAAACAAATACAAAAACAAAATACAAAAATATTATAAAAGAAAAATTACAAAAGAAAAATGCATTAGTCACTATAATTCATTTACTCAAAAAAATTACAAAGGAAAATTAAATATGCTGATTAAATTATAACAAGCAAAAAGTATAGAGAGCTAAATTAACAGGATCATTTTTTAACCCAAATTCCGTCAACATTAGGCCTAATACTATGCGCAACGTCTTCATTGGTCACATCAGAAGCAAGGATGTTAGAGCAGAAGGGAGGATGTTCCATGATCGTGTCACCCAAATCATCGTCGTTATACAACTCTTGATAGTCTCTAGTTGTGGAAATTAACACGATCGACCAAGTAGGATCAACCAGATCTTTAATGTAAAACACCTGGTTGACTTGGTCAACAGAGACATATTTATCCTTCTTATGGCCTTGTCGATTGAAATCCACAAGTGTGAAGCAAAGATCATCGATCTTTATGCCTTTATCATTCTCTGCCCATTTACACAAGAAGAGTAGAGCTTTGAACTCATGGTAATCCAACTCCCATACTTCCAAGATTATGCCATAAAAGGTCATATCACTCTCAATGGGGTTTAAATCTTTCGCACTGGACACCTGGACTGCCTTAGCAACCACAGAAACTCCACTGTTTTGAACAACCCGCGCATCATCTCGGTCTTTCGTAAAGAATCGGACTCCATTGACTGAAAAACCTTGATAAGTTAAAACAGAAAATGATGGTTTTCCAGCGAGCCATCGTATCATCTCTGAAACAGCATCGGGATTTCCCTTCATTTCACTACTTACCTATACATAATATTATATAATAAAAAAATCCATCAGCTGCAAACTACAACTAACAACTATTTAAGTAGACAATATACAAAACCTACTTTTTTTTCAAACCAATCGGCAAATAGCCGATTGTGCTCTCCCATGAGCCAATGAACACTTTGTTTCTTCCCTCAGTAAATTTCATCCAAATATTCCTTGTGCATTATGAGAATATGCATAAATATTAGAAATAACCCACAAAAATTACATCTTCAAACAAATAGGACAAGTTAATAAAATAAACGTACACGATATAGGGATACACTTCATCATTGTTTTGAAGGACATGCAGATGAGCCTCATCTCGCTCTTTTTCTTCCACGACCTTTATTTTCGCGGCAGATAATGGACTAGATTGCTTGCCTTGCTCAACTGGAATGCCGGCAGTTGTACAAGTCTGGCTCATAAATTCTGTGCAGAATTCTACTGATTCTTCTTTAAGGTAGGTTTCTGCCATACAACCTTCAGGATAATATCGGTTTCGTACGTAGCTCTTTAGCACTTTATTGAATCGTTCAAAGGCATAAATCCATCTATAAAATACCGGTCCACATAAACGCACTTCTAGGACCAAGTGGACAATAAGATGTAACATTACATCAAAAAATGATGAAGTGAATATTTTTTCTAGATCGCATAAGGTTATTATTATATCTGACTGCAATTTATCGAGTTTCGAGACATCGACAACTTTGCTGCATAAAGCATTAAAAAAGAACCACAGTCGTATGATTGTGACCCTAACATTTTTCGGGAGAACGGATCGAATGGCAACATGGAGGAGTTGTTGGAGAAGGATATGTCAGTCATGGGATTTAAGCCCGTATATCTTCAAATCAGACATGGATACACAATTTTTTATGTTTGATCCATGTCCAGAAGGAAGTTTCATAGACAAGAATGAGTTCAACACTTTCTTTTTTTCAACCTTCGACAAAGTAAAAGGGGAAGGAGGCAGATAGGTCTTCTTTTCTCCTACTTGAGGAGCTAAATCATGTCAAACACCCATATCAATCATATCACGACGTGCCGCCTCACTATCTTTTGACTTTCGCATATTTAATAACGTCCCAAGCAGATTATCACACACATTTTTCTCGATGTGCATAACATCGAGACAGTGGCGAACATGATGATATTTCCAATATTCTAACTCAAAGAAAACAGATTTTTTCTTCCATGGACATTCCACCTTCTTCGACTTCTTCACCTCTTTTCCAAAACAAAAATCAATTCGTTCCTGACGCGCTAACACTTCTTCTCCGGAAAGGGGTTGACATGCGTTCCCCAACTCTTGTTGTCCGTTAAAGGCCGCCTTCTGCCTCCTATAAGGGTGCTGCCTAGGCAAATAACGACGATGACCTTGGAAGCACATATTCCTACTGTGACTTAAATTTTTAGCCACAGTATCGTCCCCACAAATTGGACAACTCTTATAACCCTTATTCACGCAGCCTGACAAGTTTCCATATGCTGGAAAATCATTTATAGTCCACAATAAAATCGCTTTTAGAGTGACATATGATTTACTATAGGCGTCATAAACGTTTGGTTCACCTTCTTCCCAAAGTTTTTTCAGATCATCAATCAATGGTTGTAAATAAACGTCGATGTTATTTCCCGGCTCATGTGGACCAGGAACTAAAACTGACAACATCATGAACTTCCTTTTCATGCATAACCACGGAGGAAGATTGTACGTTACCAACACTACTGGTTAGCATGTATATCGATTGACTAACCCATTAGTATGCGGGTTGATACCATCTGCTGATAAAGCCAACCTAATATTCCTAGATTCACTACCAAAGGCAGGCCACCGGTAATCGATATTCCTCCAAGAAGGAGAGTCGGCCGGATGTCGCATCTTGTCATCATTTATTCGCTGATTTGCATGCCAAGTCATGAGTTCAGCAGTAGAGGGAGATTTAAATAACCGTTTAAATCTTGGAATTATAGGAAAATACCACATGACCTTGGCTGGAACATTGACCCTAAGTTGGCCATTCTTCCGTACTTACCAACGTGACAGCTTGCAATGAGGACACTGAGAAGCATCAGAATGTATGCCCCTATACAGTATATAATCATTGGGACACGAATGAATTTTTATATACACTAGACCTAAATCGGATAAAGTTTTCTTCGCTTCATATGCGTTAGGAGGCAACACATTATCTTTGGGAAGGATTGAGCCAACTAAAGAGAGCAGCTCAGTAAAGGCAGTGTCCCTAATACCAAACCTAGCTTTCCAGTTGTGCAATTTTAACATTGACTCTAACTTTGTGCACTCGCTGCCCTCAAACAACGGTTGTTCCGCATCAACAACAAACCTCTGAAAATCATATGAATCCTTATCGTAATTACCCGAATTAAAAGCCGCTTCACAAACTTCAATAGTTTCTGATGCAGGACGTGTACTACCTATAGAAGACCTAGTACTCCTAGTAGATTTTTCTTCATACCAAATCCAATCAACATACCCCAAACTAAAACCATGATCGTAGATATGTCCCCTTATGATTTTGGTTGAGAATTTTTTAAAATTCACACATCGACCACATGGACAAGGAATTCTTTTAGGATATTTACAATTTTCTTCAGCGAAAATCAAGAATTCTTCGATGCCAATTTCAAATTCTAAAGAATCCCTATCTTTCGATATCCACGACTTATCCATAAATGAAAATGTATGACCAGCAATCTAGCAACCTAACCACCTGATGGTCATTTCAACATCAAACCGCGAATTAATCAAATACAAGTGCACATATTCAAGTGCACATAAACAAAACCAAGAAAGTCAATATTGTTTAATTAGCATAATCAATACAAGTGCACATATTCAAGTGCGAATTAATAACAAACATGCCCTTAAAAAATTGAAAGATTTTACACAAATGACAACTAGTACATTCATGGCATCTCATCTATTAAAAGAGAACGATACACTAAATCTGATACATAAACAACAATCCAAATCAAATAATGTATACATAAATAATGACAGATCGGTTAATGGTGAATCCCTTCCTACATAATGTATACAAAAAAAAGGAAAAAAGCAAACGAATAAGAATTTCTAACCTCCTTCCTGAAGTAAAATGTGCAGGCACTGTCAAATTCCGAGACTTGATGAGATAATCTGCAAATGGAGAAAATCGAATTTAAAATCATACTATTACTTAAAACTTTAAACGGACAAAAATCGGAAGATATCAACCAGAAAAGAAAAATACATGCAAATATCAAACCTAATTGATATATTTAGGCAAACCTAAATATATATACACAAGAACACAAACCTAATTTATGTTAAAAAAATGCAGATTTATGTAAATATATATACATGCATATTTAAAACAACTCAAGAAAAAATATAAAATTAGAGTACAAACCTTATTTGGCTCAATGAATCTCAAAACCTGTTCAAAAAGGAAAAAACCCATTAAAATTTATGAACAAACCCTAATTGAACAAATGTAACCTAATCGAACATACAAACCTAAATGAACAAACATACCTGTTCAGAAATTCGGGTTTCTCGTAGATGGATTTTGATTAACTGATGGTGTTCTTCAATTTGGGGTTTAATTAAAACCTATGTACTTATTATAAACTGATATGGTGTGTGTGTGAGATAGAGAGAGATGGACGAGAGAGAGGGAGAGAAGCAGAGAGATGGAAGAGAGAGGGAAAGAGAACCAGAGAGAGTGAGCTCAGAGAGAGAGAGAGCAGAGAGAGTGAGAGTGAGAGAAAGAGCAGAGAGAGTGAGAGAGAGAGACAGGAAAAATAATTAGGGGGAGAAACGGGTTTTTTTTTGGTTAAGGGGGGGAATATTTGGGGAATAAGGGGGGAAAGTTTCCGCATTTTTTTTAATTTTTTTTAAGTTAACCATCGACAACGGTTGTAAAATACAACCGATGTCTTTTAGAAAACCGATGTCTAACTAACGTTTTTCATTTTTGAAAAATAAGTATAGACATCGGTTATTTTCTGGACCGATGTCTAAAACAATAAGTAACATCGGTTTTAAAATAACCGATGTCTAAATGAACTTTAACATCGGTCGTCTGAGCAACCGATATCTAAGGACCGATGTCTATTGACAGAATTCTAGTAGTGTAGGGACTCTGATTCTCATAAATGGCCAACATTTAACAGAAGCTTACATGCATATTCTTGAGAAATTCACTCTTCTGCAGATGCAGGGTGCGGGATAACCTGTTGTTTCCATGGAACCTGGCAAAAGAAAAAGAAAAGAAGGCTTCAATTCTACAAAAATTAATAAACTTAAACACTAAGCAATATATCATAGATTATGATTCATAAAAGAATGACATGGAGATATGTAGTACAAAAATTGAAGTGAACTTAAATTGAATAGCGAGTCTGGAATCCGTCCACTGAAGTTGTTGAAGCTCAAATCTCTGGGGAAAAGATAATAAAGTAATTAACATCCATGGAAAAACTATAGATGCTTAGTAATATCCATGATTACATTTGTGACACTTTTATTCTATATCATGGATGCAGTTTCCATTGGTTGGATTTCTCTGGCATATTTTAAGGTAAAATTTGGAAAATAATTGGTACACGCTTGAAGTTGATGTGTCGAGAAGCCCCCACATGATCATCATAAAGAAAGAAAGATCAAGTTTAAGTTAAAATTAAAGACACCTGTGGTTATGATGAGCTACTGAGAACATGACAAAAAGGAGCAATGGTCCTAGGATTAATATCTTGCAGATGTGTTAGTTGTTACTTAAACAAGTCTCTACTGTTCTTTAAAGGGCTTCAAATTTTACTTTCAGATTTTAGTTTGTCATGACAAAGCCAAGTCTTATCTTAGAATTAATGGCCCAAAATTCCATGTAATAATCATCCAACATATAACTTACAGTTGATTCAAATTTTGATAATCACCAATGTTGGAAGGGATAGAACCAGAAATATTGTTATTCCGTAAAATTCTACCACAGGGAAAGAAAAGAAGAATTTAGCCATAGCACATCTTATTATCATTATTGTTGAATTGTCGCATAATAGAACCATGAACCAATTTCCTTACAAGACAGTCAGAGATTTCAATTCTTTGATGAATTCCTGTGTCGAGATCCCATTAAATAAGTCACTTATTCTCCTGTGCAATACAATTTCAAAGGTCAGCAGAAAAGTAAGGGAAGACAAAAGATATCTAATTATTGAAAACATACAGTGTGGTATTATTGATTTTTTAGTTACTCGTCTAATACAGACGAGTAACTCCTTTCTTTGTATACATATATCTTAAATACTTTGTATATCCTAAACAACAGACCTGAGATGTGTGGGGGTAGAGAAACAAGACCCCAGAGAAACTGCTCCCAAAAAAATTGAAATCAGTACTAAAAAATAATCAAGTATGGTTCTTTACTACTTTAAGTGTTAAACATACTATGCATAATACTACCAAACTTCGAAGGAAAAAACAATAAATATGGTCCTCTCAGGTCTGTTGTTGAGGATATACAAATTCTTTACCTATTTCTGTAGATAGGGCCTTGAGGTACATAACGCACAAAATCATAAATAAGATTATTTAAAAATATAGTTTCCAATTGTCAAACATAAGATTAACTAGAAATACATATAGCATTTGCTAATTTCAGAAACAAATGGTCTGTAACTGTATCAAAACAAAGATTAGGTCTATATTAAGTATTCTATGAATATGAAGAAAATGGTACCTGCCTTTAACACTAGAGCGAGGCTCCGTCATCTCTAATTTAGAAGTAACACGACCAACGCAACTCACAACAACATTGTTCAGAAACACTAATGGGGTTTTACAAATTAACTGTTCCACAAACAGCCAGAATTCAATCACAAACAACAGAATACATACAAACTATGAACAGAGTGAGACAAAGAGAGAGGGAGATAGATATACGAAGAGAGGGAGAGAGATACAGAGAGAGATGGAGAGAGAGAGAGAGAAATACACAGAGAGAGAGGGAGAGATAGAAGGAGGGGGAGAGAGAGAGATATAAAGAGAGAGAGAGGGAGAGAGAGAGGCGGGGGCGCGAGAGGGAGAGAGAGAGATGTGGGGGCGCAAGAGGGAGAGAGAAAGAGAGGAGATTACGGGTTTATCGGGGATGATTTATTTGCCCCGTGGGATGATTTATTTGCCGACGGGGAGACCTATTTTGGATCGGAGACCAAGAGATGAGTGGGTTGAACGTGAAATATCGTTGTTTGTTGCCATAATACGAGATAGTGAAACCCCCGATTTGTTTGAAGCTCGAATCTGAGAGAATATAAAACGCTAGCTCGAATCATTGATCTGTAGATTTAGTTCAATTGACAGCGGAGAGAAAGTGTGTGAGAGTTGTTTAGAGAGAGAACATAGAGAGAGATAACTTGTCTAAAATTTACCTGGGCTGTCCAAAAAAATGGCTATTCTTCAAAATTTGAGCCTGCTTTATCCGCTTGATCATGAGCCCAACGAAAGCCCAACATTGTTAATTTTATTTTTATTTTTATTTTTTAATAAACTTTTAAGATTAAATAGTGTTCAAATATTTTATAAATAAAAAATTATCAGTTACTAATTAGTACAATTTACAAAATTTTTTTAAAAAATTATCAATCTTAATTTATATTAATATTATTACTTAATTATATTATCAAAATTGATTAATTTTGATGTCAAATAATTATATATCTTAATTTTTTTGTAAAATGTTACATTTTACCCATTGACACCCTATTGTAACATAAGTTTCCACATGTTACCGTATGTAACACTTTGAAGCTATAGTAACATGTTACAAAGGCTATGATAACATTAAAAATACAGTATTGCGGTAGGCTAATATGAACATAGCTATGGAAACATAATTTTATAACACGCATAATTGAACCATTGCGATAGGCCATCTATAGTGTAGTGATGCATGATACTCCTTTGTCGGTGGAGTATCAGCCCAGACACTTGATTGTCAATGGAGTATCCGCCCAGACACTTGATTGTCAGTGGAGTAACACATGAGATATTACTTTGTCAGCGAATTATCATCTAAATTTTTTAAAAATTATTAAATTAAGGTTCACACTTTAATTAAGGTTTAGGGGACCCTAAATCGTAAATCCTAAATTGATTTTTTATTCATTTTTAAAAAAATATTCCTAAACCCTAGAAAAATAATTTTTGAACCCTAGAAATATTAAAAATTGTAAAATTTTGTAGATAATAAAACCATAGATTAATATTTTAATTTTAGAAAAGTGAAAAAAATACATGATGGTGGAGTATCAAGCCTGCTACTCCACCGAGAAAGGAGTATCAAGAATGATACTCCACTGACAGGTGATAAGTATCACCTGTGATACTCTATTGGCAAATGAGTATCACCATAATACTCCACTGAAAGTGGCGTATCATCATGATACTTAGTGAAGTATCACAAAGTATCCATCTTAAAATCATGTTTTTTTCTTCATATGGATCTAAAAATCGATATACATGTCTAGTGTCCATAAAAAATCAGACTTGTCAAAATTAAAATTATTAACTTCACCGGTAACGCATTATTATTTTGGGATTTGTCCCAATTTTAAGAGTATTTAAAATTTGAAATGAGATCTCACTAGATTTATCAAAATTACGATGATATATTGAATCGATTTATTTTTCAATTTTCACTTTAAAAAAACTAACGTTTTAAAAAGAATTCTTTTAGATCAGCAATATTCATTGATCAAGATAATATTGTACAAATAATATGAATTATTTTAATATTTTGAATTATTCAATAAAAGTTATATTTATACTATATTGTAGCATTTGATTCAATACATTTTATATTATTTAAGGAAAAAAACATATATTGTTCAATAATTTGAAGGAATTAAATAATTCAACTGATATTTATAAAACTTTATCGATCTAAAATTTTTTAATTTTAGAAGAATAGTATATAATGTTATCAAATTATTATATGAAGTAATATTAGAGTCGTAATGAAAGAAACTTAAAAATGATTTAAATAACGATATAAATACAATTTTTCTTTCGAATTCTTCAAAAAAATCATGAATATCAATAATAAATCTTAAAAGTATATAATTCATTTTTATGTTACAACCATGATTGATACTCGGTTGCGTAAAAAATAGATATGAATTGTTTGTCTGTGATAATGTAAATATCATATATAAATTACAGCAATTTATTTATTATATAATTTAAATTTTTGAATAATTAAAAATTAATGCATGTTATTTAAGTAATTAATTATCTCACTAGATGTTAGTAATGATTATACATGTACATAAATCAAATATTTTGCATATAAATAATTGAAACCATCATAATTTACTAAGAGATGTAACATACAATAATTTACATGCTAACACACACATACATATAACTTAATTTTATTTTGTTAACAGTGGTGTAAATAAAAAACTAACATTTTCCCATACATACATACGTTGAATTTTAAAAACTAATATTATTCATTAAAATTAACTTTAATATTTTCTGACTTCAGTCATGCATTTTTATCTTTTTAAATTGAGTAAGCTAATTGTAAGTTAGTAGTGAACTCAGTAATAATATAGGTTAGTACATATAGTTTATTTAAATAAAATTCAAGATTTTGGTCAACTCTGTATTCAACATATATGTTAATTTGTAGCTTTTTATTTGTAAACATACTAATAGCATTCTACAAATTAAGTTTAATCATTTTGTTTTAAACGTACACTTACTACCCTATTTTTATTTTTTCATTAAATATAAAATAACGGTAAGAAAAAATATAATATAATAACAGTTGAGGGGATATTCACTCCTAAAAGTGAGGAAGCATTCGAAACTCCTAATGTTATATATGGGAACATGAAGCATGTTGAAGAGAAATATTATCTCATTTTCTTCAAAATTTGACTCAAGAGCGCCTATATAAGAATATTGTTGGAGTTAAGAATATTGTTGGAGTTGCTCTACAAACATTATAATTGCATGATGCATAAAAAACTCTAAAAAATGACCCGTGCCTCGCACGGATTATTATGCTAGTTATATGTTATATGTCAACCAAGGGTAAAAAGAGCCAATTTAATGACTATAAAATCATGATTTTGCCCTTTTATTTTGAAAATTTTTAAAAATGTCATTATTACAAATTTTTTGTTAAAAATAACTAAAATTAATGTATGCCATAGGAATCGAAGCTCTTACCTCCTATTAACAAATTTCATGTAATTACCATCACGCTAATTAACTTTTTGAGTGCAAATTAAAATTCTTTTTAGATAAGTTTTATCTTGTCTTTTTTTATCAAATTATATTTTTTATTACTTTAACTTTTGAGTGAATAAAATATTAGTTTATACAGTTCTATAGCTGTAATATAAATTTTGTAGTTAGACACACACATATATATATATCAATTATGTTGTAATTGTTATGATATATATATTTTATAAAATTAAATACCTTTTATACATTTTTGGAATTTGTTTTCATAAACTCATAATTCCATTTAATTTCAGTTTGACTTGTGTGCTTATCGAGTCAAAATTATTCGGTTTAATCCGGAGATACTTGGAATGAGTAATCGGATCAGAAAAATCAAATATATTAAAAAGTGAATTTTAAAAACTAATTTATTAGGCCATCTCCGAGTGCGATTTTAATGGTTGTGAAATCACGATTTTGCCTTTTTATGTTGGAAAAATATAAAAATGTCATCCTTACACAATTTTTGTAAAAAATTAAGTAAAATTGGTGTATCCTATAGGAATCGAACCCCCTTACCTCCTACTTCAAAATTTCATGTCACTATTATTATGCTACATAACTTTTCTAGTGCAAATTAAAATTCTTATTAGATAACTTCCCCTCCTTTTATCAAATTCTATTTTTATTACTTTAACTTTTAAGGAAATGAAATGTTAGATTATATTATTTAGGTGACTCCCGCTTTTTAAGTTTGTGTAACATTATTCTAAAATTTCATAAATGCCACCACTTTGTTATTCAAGCAAAAATATATTCAAATTATGTTGGTATCGAGAATCGAACCCGTGACTGAATTACATCTTAGAACCATGGTGCTATAATGAATTTTAATTTTGTTTTAAAAGTTTTGTTAAAAAAAATTATATTTTCTCCTTTTTTAATTTTAACTTTTGAGTAAATAAAATGATAAAGTAAAACAATCTTTGTCATTTAAATACATTCAACTAAGTGACAAAGATTTTTTAACCTTATCAACCACTCCCGCACTAGCACCATTCATCCCAGGCTTGTAGCTTATCTTCCAACCTCGTGAAAGCTAACTCAACCTACCTTTTATGTATTTCGCTTCTATTTTTGAAAGATTTACCAGAAATCAAGATGATCCTCTAGTATGTTCCATCCGGATGCCATTTTTCCCCAATTTCTTTCAACTTCCCTCACCCATCAAAGTGTGGGACACATAAATTGGGTCGGATTGTGGTTCGAAAAATAGGTCGAGTAAGTGTTCAAAAATTGTGTAGGATCCAGGTCCAAGCTTCGGTTTTGATATTTCACCGACAAGAGCTTCCCACATATCAACTATTGCATCGATTGCAGGTAAGTCCACCAGGCCAAGTGTCCGATTTGTAATGAAGGAGTGGAAAGGTTGTTGCAGTTTGTCGTCGGACTAAAATATTTTTAGTGTAGTTTATCTCTAGACTAATAAATTTTTAGTAACAAACACGATTAGTCCTCCGATTAAATAAATATATAAGTTTTTCTTGAAAATACTGGAAATCAGGAGGCAGGCTAACTTGAATGGATTCGAGTTTTTTGTTCATTGTAATTGTATACTGAATTAATTTTATGGAACCGTAATATAGGTAATTGTCTGTTAAAAAATTCAAGACTTTTAGATGATATTCAAATTACTCAATTAATTTAATATATACCTATAACGATATTTTTTCATCTAAATTACCCAAAAGATCTAAGGGGAGCCTTTTAACATTATAATATAAGTAATATTTCTGCAAATTACAATTTCTTTAAACTTTATGATTTTATATGAATTTTTGGAATCTATATTTTAGTGATATATATTATCTTTGAAGCATAATCCTGAACTTGCTAGAGATAGATAGAGAACATAATTTTTTTTACGAACATTATAGATTTATACAAAACATAACGTCAAAACATTCTTGTCATTTCTTGTTGCACACTAAAGAAGGTCAATTGAGTACATTTCATAATTGTATACATGTTATAAAAGGTTAGATCTATAATATATAATTTTTCTTTTTCTACGCTCATTCCATATTTTATTTTAGTTTGTAAATTTATTCAAATTTGTATACTTGATTATTTGGTACTAGGTGGAGATGTTAATTAATTATATCATGAATAGTTTTGTAATTTATGCACTTATAGAAAGCTAACTAGTGTTATATATTATAACATTTACTATATATTTTACCATAAATAAATGTAATATATTTTAACGAATTAGCTCTTAAATAATGTTCAATTAAACTAGAAAATTAAGAGTAATTACTTTTTTTTTGAAAATGAATACAAATTTTGATATTCGTAACCATATAAATTTAACATAATTAAAATCATATTTTATACAATATGTTTAATAAATAATTTTGATTCATTAATAAGTTTAAATCGATATTATTAAATTAAACATAGTCCAGATCTATACCAATTTATTATCAAAACAGTCCAAATCTATGTTATTTCATGTCTATGCATTGGTTGTCTGAGTTTGCAACCCCTAATAAAACAAAATTAAATGAATTTATCATCATTCAACAATTTTTTTCTTCTAAAAACATAATATTTTCTTTTGTCAATAATGTCACTTTGAATTCGAATATAATTAAAACAAAATTTTGAAGTGGGTTAGGAGATAGTCGATTGAGAAAGAAAAAATTTGACTTGTGACTTAAATTTTAAAATCACATAGAATGAAAATTTAGTTTGGTGTGGAAATGAAGAACAAGAGGGACATAAAAGATAACGTCAATTTAATAAAATTTGTAATAATGAATTCAAATGTAAAATTGGTAATAATAAAAATATATTTTATAGTTCATTGATAGATTTCTGAAAATGCAACTTAAAGAGGGGTATAGTCTTATTCACGACATCAAAGATTTTTAACATAATTATTTGAATTTGATAATTACTACATCAACGAGAAACATAATTAAATACATATAAACTGTCATATATCTCTTACTTCTCTTCTCTTCTCTTCTCTTATTATATATTATATGTCAATCAAGGGTCAAAAGAGCCAATTTAATGACTGTGAAATCATGATTTTGCCCTTTTATTTTGAAAAATTACAAAAATGTTATTATTACACAATTATTGTTAAAAATAACTAAAATTGGTGTGTGGAGTTAGAGTCGAACTTCTTTCGTCCTATTAACAAATTTCATGTAATTACCATCACGCTACTTAACTTTTTGAGTGCAAATTAAAATTCTTATTAGATAAGTTATATGCTCTCTTTTTTATCAAATTCTATTTTTTATTAGTTTAACTTTTGAGTTAATTAAAATGTTAGTTTATACAATTCTATAGCTATAATATAAATTATGTGGTTAGACACGCACACATATATATACATATATATATATATATATCAATTATGTTGTAATTGTTAGGATATATATATTTTATAAAATTAAATAACTTTTATACATTTTTGGGATTTGTTTTCAAAAACTCATAATTCCATTTAATTTCAGTTTGACTTGTGTGCTTATCGAGTCAAAATTATTCGGTTTAATCCGGAGATACTTGGAATGAGTAATCGGATCAGAAAAATCAAATATATTAAAAAGTGAATTTTAAAAACTAATTTATTAGGCCATCTCCGAGTGCGATTTTAATGGTTGTGAAATCACGGTTTTGCCTTTTTATGTTGGAAAAATATAAAAATGTCATCCTTACACAATTTTTGTAAAAAATTAAGTAAAATTGGTGTATCCTATAGGAATCGAACCCCCTTACCTCCTACTTCAAAATTTCATGTCACTACCATTATGCTACATAACGTTTCTAGTGCAAATTAAAATTCTTATTAGATAACTTCCCCTCCTTTTATCAAATTCTATTTTTATTACTTTAACTTTTCAGGAAATGAAATGTTAGATTATATTATTTAGGTGACTCCCGCTTTTTAAGTTTGTGTAACTTTATTCTAAAATTTTATAAATGCCACCACTTTGTTATTCAAGAAAAAATATATTCAAATTATGTTGGTATCGAGAATCGAACCCGTGACTGAATTACATCTTAGAACCATGGTGCTATAATGAATTTTAATTTTGTTTTAAAAGTTTTGTTAAAAAAAATTATATTTTTTCCTTTTTTAATTTTAAATTTTGAGTAAATAAAATCATAAAGTAAAACAATCTTTGTCATTTAAATACATTCAACTAAGTGACAAAGATTTTTTAACCTTATCAACCACTCCCGCACTAGCCCCATTCATCCCAGGCTTGTAGCTTATCTTCCAACCTCGTGAAAGCTAACTCAACCTACCTTTTATGTATTTCGCTTCTATTTTTGAAAGATTTACCAGAAATCAAGATGATCCTCTAGTATGTTCCATCCGGATGCCATTGTTTCCCCAATTTCTTTCAACTTACCTCACCCATCAAAGTGTGGGACACATAAATTGGGTCGGATTGTGGTTCGAAAAATAGGTCGAGTAAGTGTTCAAAAATTGTGTAGGATCCAGGTCCAAGCTTCGGTTTAGATATTTCACCGACAAGAGCTTCCCACATATCAAGTATTGCATCGATTGCAGGTAAGTCCACCAGGCCAAGTGTCCGATTTGTAATGAAGGAGTGGAAAGGTTGTTGCAGTTTGTCGTCGGACTAAAATATTTTTAGTGTAGTTTATCTCCAGACTAATAAATTTTTAGTAACAAACACGATTAGTCCTCCGATTAAATAAATATATAAGTTTTTCTAGAAAATACTAGAAATCAGGAGGCAGGCTAACTTGAATGGATTCGAGTTTTTTGTTCATTGTAATTGTATACTGAATTAATTTTATGGAACCGTAATATAGGTAATTGTCTGTTAAAAAATTCAAGACTTTTAGATAATATTCAAATTACTCAATTAATTTAATATATACCTATAACGATATTTTTTCATCTAAATTACCCAAAAGATCTAAGGGGAGCCTTTTAACATTATAATATAAGTAATATTTCTGCAAATTACAATTTCTTTAAACTTTATGATTTTATATGAATTTTTGGAATCTATATTTTAGTGATATATATTATCTTTGAAGCATTATCCTAAACTTGCTAGAAATAGACAGAGAACATAATTTTTTTGTACGAACATTATAGATTTATACAAAACATTCTTGTCATTTCTTGTTGCACACTAAAGAAGGTCAATTGAGTACATTTCATAATTCTATACATGTTATAAAAGGTTAGATCTATAATATATAATTTTTCTTTTTCTACGCTCATTCCATATTTTATTTTAGTTTGTAAATTTATTCAAATTTGTATACTTGATTATTTGGTACTAGGTGGAGATGTTAATTAATTATATCATGAATAGTTTTATAATTTATGCACTTATAGAAAGCTAACTAGTGTTATATATTATAACATTTACTATATATTTTACCATAAATAAATGTAATATATTTTACCGAATTAGCTCTTAAATAATGTTCAATTAAACTAGAAAATTAAGAGTAATTACTTTTTTTTGAAAATGAATACAAATTTTGATATTCGTAACCATATAAATTTAACATAATTAAAATCATATTTTATACAATATGTTTAATAAATAATTTTGATTCATTAATAAGTTTAAATCGATATTATTAAATTAAACATGGTCCAGATCTATACAAATTTATTATCAAAACAGTCCAAATCTATGTTATTTCATGTGTATGCATTGGTTGTCTGAGTTTACACCCCCTAATAAAACAAAATTAAATGAATTTATCATCATTCAACAATTTTTTTCTTCTAAAAATACAATATTTTCTTTTGTCAATAATGTCACTTTGAATTCGAATATAATTAAAACAAAATTTTGAAGTGGGTTAGGAGATAGTCGATTGAGAAAGAAAAAATTTGACTTGTGACTTAAATTTTAAAATCACATAGAATTAAAATTTAGTTTGGTGTGGAAATGAAGAACAAGAGGGACATAAAAGAGAACGTCAATTTAATAAAAATTGTAATAATGAATTCAAATGTAAAATTGGTAATAATAAAAATATATTTTATAGTTCATTGATAGATTTCTGAAAATGCAACTTAACGAGGGTTATAGTCTTATTCACGACATCAAAGATTTTTAACATAATTGTTTGAATTTGATAATTACTACATCAACGAGAAACATAATTAAATACATATAAACTGTCATATATCTCTTACTTCTCTTCTCTTCTCTTATTATATATTATATGTCAACCAAGGGTAAAAAGAGCCAATTTAATGACTGTGAAATCACGATTTTGCCCTTTTATTTTGAAAAATTACAAAAATGTTATTATTACACAATTATAGTTAAAAATAACTAAAATTGGTGTGTGGAGTTAGAGTCGAACTTCTTTCGTCCTATTAACAAATTTCATGTAATTACCATCACGCTACTTAACTTTTTGAGTGCAAATTAAAATTCTTATTAGATAAGTTATATGCTCTCTTTTTTATCAAATTCTATTTTTTATTAGTTTAACTTTTGAGTTAATTAAAATGTTAGTTTATACAATTCTATAGCTATAATATAAATTATGTGGTTAGACACGCACACATATATATATACATATATATATATATATATCAATTATGTTGTAATTGTTAGGATATATATATTTTATAAAATTAAATAACTTTTATACATTTTTGGGATTTGTTTTCAAAAACTCATAATTCCATTTAATTTCAGTTTGACTTGTGTGCTTATCGAGTCAAAATTATTTGGTTTAATCCGGAGATACTTGGAATGAGTAATCGGATCAGAAAAATCAAATATATTAAAAAGTTAATTTTAAAAACTAATTCATTAGGCCATCTCGAAGTGCCATTTTATTGGTTGTGAAATCACGATTTTGTCTTTTTATGTTGGAAAAATATAAAAATGTAATCCTTACACAATTTTTGTTAAAAATAAGTAAAATTCGTGTATTTTATAGGAATCAAACCTCCTTATCTCCTACTTAAAAATTTATGTCACTATAATTATGTTACATAATTTTTTAGTGCAAATTAAAATTCTTATTATATAACTTCCCCTCCTTTTCTCAAATTTTATTTTTATTAATTTAACTTTTAAGTAAATGAAATGTTAGATTATATTATTTACGTGACTCCCACTTTTTAAGTTTCTGTTAGCTTATTCTAAAATTTCATAAATGCCACCACTTTGTTATTTAAGCAAAAAAATGTATTCAAATTGTGTTGGTATCTAGAATCCAACCTCTAACTGAATTATATCTTAGAACCATGGTGCTATAATGAATTTTGATTTTTTTTTTAAAGTTTTGTTAAAAAAATTATATTTTCTCCTTTTTTAATTTTAACTTCTGAGTAAATAAAATCATAGTAGCGTCCATGCATATGCCTACTGAATTGAAGTGCAACTACTGGAAGCCTTCTTTTCTTGTGTGATTCTAAGGCTTGCATAAAGAATCCGTCTTTTGCTTGAATCGGTCGTTGATTCAAGGAATGGCTGAGCGGATTAGTAATGCATCAAAGATGCTATAAGAAAATGGGCTAATAAAAAACCTTGCAGAGAGCCATTTCATTGTGCAATAACAACTTTGCAGCAAAGGCAGATATGGAGTTGTGATTAAAAGAAACACCAGGGAGCATATTTTTGTTTGGAACAAGAGTGCTGCAGCAAGGCAATGTTTGATCGTTACAGAACACTTCCAGCAACAGAAACCAGGAATTGTTACATTGGCAAGGTGGTTAAGCCTTGTACATTCTTGGAGAATGTCAGTTTGCATTCCTCTTCAGCTTTTTAACTTTCTCCTCGAGCTCTCGAAGCTCTTCCTTATTTTTTCTAACCTCTTCCTTCTTCCTTCTCACCTTTTCTTCTAGAACCGCCAGTTTGCTTGACCTAGGGCGCCTTGGATGTTGAAATTGGGAAGAAATAGTCTGCTGCTGCATATTATCATAAAAACAATGCAACAACTTCAGTCATGTATAAATGTTTTACAACTAAAAATTTATAATTAATTTCAGAAAACTACACTTAGAGTCAGAAACCTTGATCTTACCACATCACTGGGTCTAACTTCTACAGGTGGAACCCTATTTTGCTTCTGCTTGAGATATAGGAATTCCGGATGGTAGGGATCTGCAACGAAGTTATTTCTAAATCCTTGCTTGACAGCATTAGGCACCAAATCACAGACCTTAACTATGCCGTATGCGTTGGCAAGGTGGTATTTAAGCCTTGAAATGCCTTGCACTGTGTGTCCACAATATTTACACTCAACATAGGGTTTATCACCCTTCCACACCTTTGTGCCATGCTCCCAGGCATAGTCAACTTCTGGATTATTCACTGTGTATATTGTGCAATATAAATACTTTTAGCATACAAGCTAATCAAAATTCTTAAAATTTAGTAACCATTATTATATACAGACACCAAACATCAATGTAGATAATGAGTCAAAAAAAATTATATGTATTCTTAGACATATATATTGGCAACTAAGAAATAATTCATAATTAAAATGAAAAATGTTGTCTGCAAAAGTCAAATTATGGATGTATATCAAAATATTGGAAACTTGTACATGTATACAAATTAAACATGGTTAGAGTACCTATCTATATTTCTTACCACAACTTAACAAAAGTTCAAACAATTTTAATTTTATAATTAAGCATTTATATTTTACTATTGTCCCTAATTGAAAATGATAAAAAGACATACATAAAAATAAATTAGTTAAAAAAAGATAGTCATAAGTGCAATAATAAGATACATAAAATAATAAGATCTTACATGTGAAACATAAAATAGATGTAAATACAAACTTACTTCTTGTTGATGATACCCAGAGACTAGACTTGAGGTAAAGTATAGGTAGAAAATCGATAAACTAAGAGGCCAAATTGTGTGTAGGATGGTAATTTACAAAATCAATTGAAGGCACTAAATGATTGAGGAGGCCTAGAATACAATCAATGGATGATAGAATTTAGAATTGAAATGTTAAGGGGCGGCTAAGGTGCCTGGGGCGGCTAGTATGCTACACTGAAAATTTATTATAAGATAGAAGAAAAATTTATTATAAGATAAAAGATAGAATTTAGGACGGAGAGAAGTGTGCAAGGCGGCCAGTGTACACTGAGAATGTATTATATTTATATACAGGAGTCATGCCCTACACTATCTAGGGTTTGGACATTATAATTTGACGGTTTTAGCCTTCCCATTCTATATTTAAATTCCATATAAGTTTTAATTATTATATGTATCTGCTTGAATATAACTAATAATTTATTTATTGTGTAGACCTAGTTTCATTTTTTAATATAAAATCTTTATTCATATTTATTTAAAATAAAAAAAAATGTAATTTAAAAATTTCAAAAAATAGTTTTGTCTAGCATTATTCTTAAGGTGGCATAAGAGATATTAAAAAAAAGTTGACTAAAAATGAGTCCACCAACCCCAAAAAAATAACATATCCATATTAAAGTATACACATGCAAAAAAGGATTTTCCAATATATTTTAATAACTTGAAAATTTATGTTTAATTTTTGTAAAAAAAATATCCATCTTATATTTAAAGTAAGATATCATACATTTATCAAATTAATAAGATAAGTTTACATATATCATATTCATAATTATAAATTGAAAAAAAAAGAATGTGTAATATGTATTTTACAAATTTCTTTTTGTTTTAAAAATACATGACAAATAAGAAATTCTTTAAATATATCGTCAAATTTGTAACTTATGTAATAAGATAATAAAAAAAAGTTATTAACGATAGATACAATATTATAATATTGTGAATAAAAAAAATATACGTGCGCTTGTTGTAATTTATAAATTGAATACTATAATTCAATTTTATCTGTTAAATTTTAATTTATATAATAAAGAAAATTTTAAGTTCACTATTGTCAATATCAAACTTAATAATAATTTCATTATATTATAAAACACTAAAATTGTAGAAAGCTATATAAATTAGAATTTCATTCAACAATATGTAAATTGGTTGCATTCTTTGAATGAAAATTAAAATATAAAATAAATATTTAAGGTTAATTCACAGATAACACTTAAATTGTTACTCTAAGGCTTGCAAGGAATTTTACACAACATCAATGACAAATACTATACGTCAACAAATCAAATTCATGGTTAAAATGAAATTGTAAGATCAAAAATTTATATAAAAAAGTTTTGATAAACATAAAAGAAAATAAAATGTGTAATAGAAAAATTTAGTAATGTAAAGTGATATAAAAACATAAAGTAAGCTCGTTAATTTTATTATACATAATATTGCATAGAAAATTCAGAACATTACCACTACACTTTTTAATGTATAATTAGAGTAGTGATGTCTCCCACAATATTTCCAAAAAATATAACCAAAAAAATACATTTGAATTTTTTATAAAATAATTAGTTCAACAAAAGATACAAGAAATACTTGTTTTTGAATAAATCTTTATTTGAGATGATTCTTGAAAGTTGAATAGATAGCTTATGGTTGAACTGATTATTAAACCCTACTCGCCACAATTCTTTAACTCGACACAATTTAATAAGTAATCAAGCTCGATATCTGTACTCGATAAACTTATCAAGTCGATTCAAGTTTTATTAATGTGTGGCTCAAACTTGAATCGAGATTGACTCATACTCGGCTTTATTCGTTAAATTCGACTCAATAAACTTATTATGTACATATAAAGTTATTTAAGACATATAAATAATACTGGATGAAAGACAACAATAAATAATTACGAGACTTCAAAATTGTCTATTTGAAGGATGTACCACCCTAATATGCTCACAAGACATGGCTTTACGATTATCGTGTCCACTACATATGCCTATAACACTGGCGTAACTGCAGTGTAACTACATACAACGTTAATACTATCCCAGTATCTTTTGAGCAAGATTGATAATAGTTATTTAATCTAAACAATGATGGTTTGAATAACTCGACATAGAACAAGGACTGGAAAATAATTCTATGATACACTGAAATCACTACATGATGAAAATTGGGTATATACATAACGATCTTGGGAAATGCAGTGAAGAAATTGTCAACTGGAGTCCATATAAAGTTTATTAATATGTTCAGGAAACAAAGTAATAATATAGAAGACACTCGATGTAATTCCCAGGTTTAGTTTGATAAATAATTATACATGAAGTTGATTGTATAAGGTAGAAGACTTAACAGGGGTCCATAGGGTTTGTAATACGAAGGCCTGAGAGTGGAATTAGTCATCTGTGAGTCAGACAAATTGCACTAGGCATCAGTGATCACTGAAGGAAAATGAAGTTTTATCATTTGAAAAATTATTACGTACGGATTCGCATCTTCGCATTAATGATCTTTTGTTTATAAGAAGACTCCGAGACTTGACGACTGGAAAGGTACATCTCAATATCAACAGGAATCAAGGCTAAAGCTAGGTCTAGACGCCTTAAAAATTTCTAAGGTAATAATGATGTGCTAGTCACCCTCTAGGTTCAGTGTGTTGAAAATATTTTACATACAAAAAGTCAAATGCATCTTGTCGCCTTCAAAGGAAATAACCTTGAAAATATGGCAACGTGCTAGTAATAGTGTGTTATGCAAGACATGTCTGTACATAACAAGACCATGTAATATTGACAATCCTAAGGATAAGTTGTATGATAATCTAAATTTTATTTTATAATTATATTCATTAAGTTTATAAAAATGTTAAGATTAGACTGGAGAATTTATCTGTGAACATCCTTCAAGATAAGGAATAAACTCTGGAAGAAGATCAAATCTTGATCATGCCTTAGAGAGAAGTGTAGTAGCATGGATTTAAATAATATTGTTCTAGAAAAAATGTTCTAAAATGCATTTATATGACTCAATCGACAATCTGGACGTGTATTTATTAGCGTCTTTATTGAAGTACTGGTTTTATCTCATTTTGTGTATGTTTGAATGCGTTATATGAGTTTTCAAGGTCTTCTGTTAATTTAGGTAATGTTTCGGTTTCTCAAAAATTAACGGACCGAGACCCTACCGGGACGTCAAAGCCCACAAAATTCATATTTTTATTTTTATCAAATCATTCATATTTCATATATTCATAATTTTTGCATTTTTGGATTATTCATAATTTTTGGGAAATTTTGACATAAATTTTATATTTTATTGCTTTTAAAATTATTCCCCATATTTATTATTTTTTGGCCTAATTATATTAATTAGGGAATAAAAACACCCTTAATTGATTTTGGTGTATTTATTTTTCTACAAATATAAATAGCTAAAAATTCATTTTATTATTCGTTTTGTCAAAAATCAAGAAATTGAGATTGGGGGTGTGATTTGCTCTTGAACACAAATCGATTGATTCCCAGAAAATTACCAAAGATGCTCTAGTAGCCAAATTAAAGCCCTTTTCATGCTTATTTTTTTGATACAACAATCATCACATGAGGTGAATTGAATCTTAAATTTGATTTTTCTTGTTCTTAAACTTGAATTCGAGTTTTTGGATTTCGGTGGGGGAGGGGTTATGGTTGGTTTTTATAGTCATAATAGATTCATCGTGATCTATAGTGTCAATATATGCTAGTTTTATGATCATTTTATCTTGGATTGCATAGTTCGAGTTTAAAGTTTTTACCATTTTTAACTTTGCAATTTTTAGTTTGAATGTTAGTTGTTTGAGGATTTTAATGAGGTGGAATGATTATATAAGATACCAGCTTTAATTTGCGATATTAATCACTGAAAATGGTTCGTTTTTCAAACAGATCAATTTTCCGATTTAGTTCATCGGAAAAGCTTGAACTTTTGATAGGAGATCGCTATACAGTGATTTTCGGTTGTGTTTGTTGGTCCAGCGATGTTTCCAGATTATTATTGAACGTAATAGACTGAAAAACCGGAAGCAAAGAATGTGATATGTCCTTGTCTGAGTGTTGCCGGAATTGTCACCTATTTCTGAGTTTTTCAGAAATCCGACGACTGTTCTTGGGGACCCGGATTAATCCGGCTGACCCGTTTTTAAACCCGGAAAATGACCCGGTTTTAATCCTAAAAACCCCAATTCCTGTTTCTAGTTTTTGTTTCTGCAATTCTGATTTAAATTTAATTAAATTCCTATTCTATTTTCAAAAGTCATTTTCTTAAATTCAAAAAATTGTTTTTAAATTTTAAAATTTATTTTAATTAATTCTTTTAATAGTTATCAAAATTATTTTAAATTCCAAACATTATTTTATTTTATTATTTTCAAAAACTTAAATTTGATTTAATTATTTATAATTTATATTAATAATTATTTATGGATTTAATTAACTGATAAATTCATATAATCAATTAATTTTGTTTATAAATAGTTAAATAAAATATAATTATTTATAATTAATTAAAATAATTCCTAAAAATTATTTTTAGCTTTTAAAAAATATATTTTGGTATTTAAAAATGTACTAATATTATTACTCATTTATTTATTCTTATTTTATTCATAATAGATAAACCGTTCGTCCGTTTAATACGTAACTAACGCGTATAGATTAAGAAAAATATTCCACTTTCAATAAAAATATTTTCGGGACCTAATTTCTTTTGTATTGAAATATTATTTGATTTTTGAGTCATTCTGAGTAGGTTATTGACCTATAAATCATATTTCAGACCCAATTTTAATTCTAAAAATACTATAACCTATCTTTTAATGATCTGACTTATGTGTACATGTTATAGTTTTAAAATGTCATGATTAGGTATAAATGATCGGATAGATGTCGAGACGTATAGTTACATCGATTGAGTTTAGTTCTGTTAATTGAGATAGTACTTTTGTTTATAGAATTGAGTAACAAGGAGTGCAGTCAAGTGCTAGACGGACTTGGTAGCCAGCAGGTATAAGCCAAGGTTATAGTGAAAAGTTATTGAGCATACCAGGAAAGTATTCTTGAACTTTCTTGTGGTATAATTGCAAATATCTCTACCTTCAGTTATTATTCAAGTGATGTTTATTATGAATTCTATTATGCAAGTTTTTTGTACTATTCTAATTTCAGAATAGTTTATCATTTTACTGATCAGATTGTTTAATCATAATCATGCAAGTACATCTTCCCTATTCTAAGTTTAGAATAATTTAATGTTTTAAATTTCGCTGCAATTACTCTACATAGTGGAACTTTGAGATGAGATAAGCGAATAACTATTTGTTCTAGTTACTTCGCCATCAGTTGTTGAGATGAATCCGGACCATGTGAAATGGAGAGTTATATTGTTAAGGATGTTGTTTGATTCGACTCCTTTAATTACAAATATTTCTATGGATTGGAAGGTTGCGTAAGAAGCTGTGGCGGCGGTCCAGTGTGAGCTATGTATTATACAAGATATAATACCTTGCTAGGCCAATATGTTCCTCGGGTACTCTTTGTTTAGTTGGATATGCTTCGGCATACCAGTGTTGCTCCGCGGCTGATCACCGACAACAACACAGCATCGTTGGAGGATTCCAATCCAAAAATATAATTAAAATGAGTTGTTATTATCAAGGCTCATATTAGCTTTTGTTATTTCTCAGGTATTGGGGTTTGGTTTAATTCTTCAAATATGTTGTTGTTGTTTTATTCATAAGTTAGATACTCCTTGCTTAGCATTTCTTTCTCTCATACTTGTTTATTATTCTGATCTTTCAGTTAGACCAGAGCAGGCCTGAGATACCAGTTTCATTAAGACTTGTGTGCTTGTAAATTGTTGTTGTGTCTTCCAGATAGACTGTTTTCGGATGCTTGATTGGTCTAGAGGTTTGTAATAAAATATGAATATTTTATAAAACTAAATAGACTTATGGGTTGTAATAACATTTGGGTTTTAATAGTGCTTGTTAAATACTATAACCAGTGATCGATCCAGTTACATGCAAGGAGTCATATTTATTATTTTACTCCGCTGTACTTATTATATTATGGTTTATCGGCTAGTAACTCTCAAATCTAGACCCCAAATTTGATGGCTTTGTAAGTTGGCATCAGAGCTCAGGTTATAGCCACTGAAACAGGCCTAGGTGTTGTCTTAAGTAAGGCATAGGAAAAATCACATAACATAAGCGCGTTTAGTTTAACTCTTATGAAATTAAGTTTAAGTTATTGGGCTGGTCTATAGCTAAGTACTCAGCTTTCCTATTTTGCATTTAGCTTTAGGCTTTTGTGCCGTTGCTTTGCTATTTTGTTGATTTCTGAGAATAGTAAGAACTGATGAAAGAATTTGGAAGGTTGTATGGTAACTCTATCAACCATTTGTTGGTTTATTTGAGATCGTTAAGCAAGAGCTGGAGGATTTTGATAAATTCTCTGTCATTTCTCTTTGTACAATTATTTTTTGAGATATATTGGCCCCATTTGGTATTGCTATTGCAGACAGCTATAATAACTTTTTGCTAAAAAGCTTTCAGAAAGGTCTTTGGTAAATTCAAAAACCTGCTATCTAGAAAAGCAGTTTTGATCTAAAAGTTACTGTTAGAAAAAGCACACCCCCATGTTTTGGAAAAAGTTATTTTTAGCTTTTGCAAGAAGTATCTATCAGTTTCACCATCAAACCTTCTCAAAAACATTATTTTTATATATTGTAGCTCAAAATAGGCATAAATTAAAAAAATTACCAAACAGTCATCTAATTTTCTTGACAACACTTTTTCCACCAACATTTTTTCTCTCATCACAACAGTTTTTAAAAGCACTCCCAAACGGAGTCATAGTAAGCAGGATTATGTGATAATCATGTTGCATGTGTTAATATAGTAGCAAGTTTACGATAATTTCGAAAGGAGCTAATGCATGTGAATTCTGAAATGCTAAAAGATTGCTACATATTTGACACCATGTTTGACAAATTATTATATAAGTTGCTTATTTTCTTACCAGAATAATGGCACCAAAGAGGAGGAGTAATTTAGGAGAGGATCATATCGAGATTCGTACATATCCCGTGATTTTCCAGATGTTGGGACTGATGCAACCACAGGTGTTGTATCTTATGCAGCAACAACAACAACAGCAATAGTAACAACATTAACCAACAGCTCCACCTGCGGTGACTTTTAAGCAATTTCAAGATGTGAAACCACCTGAGTTTAAGGGAAGTGTTGACCCCGTGGAATGGCTTAAAGAGATTGAGAAGGCTTTTGACTTAGTTTGAGAATGAGTCGCATAGAAGACTAAATTTTCCAGTTACTTCGCAAACGGTGACGCGAACTATTGGTGGGAATACAAGAGAACATTGGAAGAAGGTGAGTTTATGACTTGGTAAAGGTTACAGAGCTGTTTTTGGAAAAGTATTTCCCGAGGTATATGAAGAACCAAATAGAGATTAAGTTCTTCAGTTTGACACATGGTGATCTTAATGTCACGGAATATGAGGCTAAGTTTACTGAATTGACAAGGTTTGTGCCAGATCAAGTTGATAAAGATGAAAAGAGAGCAAAAAGGTTTGAACAAGGGTTAAAATTTTTGATTCAGAATAGAGTGGCCATGTTTGAGTTAACTACTTATGTGGAAGTGGTTCAGAAAACAATGGTGATTGAAAGTAGAAGTGACACGTCTCAGAGAGAAAGGGACGGGAAGAAAAGGAAAATAGAAACCTCATGAGGAGGTCATCAACAAGGTAATTCCCAGGGCCATTTCAATAAAAAGCTAGTGTTTCAGGATACCAAGAATGTGGGATTTAGGAAACCACAATCAGAAAACGGAAGACAGGGCAACCGTTTTCAGAATTCAAATCAGAAGAGGTCCAATCTTCCACCAATGTCAGATTGTAAGTTTTATGGTAGAAGACACTCTGGGATTTGTATGGCTAATGTGTTGTGCTTTAAGTGCAATTAGAAGAGGCACTATGCTAATAAATGTCGGAATTAAACTCCAGTTCAAAAGTCCGGGACTGTATATTTTAAATATGGAAAGATGGGGTATATTTCTAGGCACTGTCAGGCAACAGATCCAGTAATTAATGTAGCAAGAATTGAAGGACCGCCAACAAAGAACCAGCGAAAGGCCAGATAACTATAACTATTAGCTAATATAGCAAAAGATCCATTAGCTAATGTAGCTAATTGGGTATATTTCATTCAACATAACTATGAAGGATGTTATTCAGAGTTCTAACGTGGTTGCAGGTACGCTTCTAGTCAACTCTGTAGGTGCTAAAGGTTTAATTGATTTTGGAGCTACAAGATCACTCATTTCTAATGATTTTGTTGATAAATTGCATTGTGAAGTCGAGTTGTTAGAACAAGCATTAATGATAGAATTAGCTAATAAAAACCAAGTTCTTGTTGACCGAGTGTGCCCGAGGTGCGACATTGCGATAGCAGGATATCATTATTATGTCAACTTAATACCCTTTAAGTTGGGAGAATTTGATGTTATCTTTGGAATGGATTGGTTGTCTGAGAATAATGCTCAAATTGATTGTAAGAATAGAAAAGTAAGACTTTTGACCTTGGATAATAAGAAGAAGGTGATATTTCGAGGGAGTAAGCAGGAAAGAAGATCTTAAGGATAGCTCAGGAGAAAAGTTATTACTTCAGAATTGAGAGGCATGTTTGGATCATGTGATAGACACCTGCAAAGAAGTTCCTGTGCAAGTAGTAATTCCAGTCGTCAATAAGTTTTCAGATGTCTTTCCTGATGATCTTCCAGGATTACCTCCCGATAGAGAGATTAAGTTTGCAATTGATTTAGCACCCAGAACAGAACTAGTTTCTAAAGTTCTGTATCGAATGACACCAGTGCAGATGAAAGAGTTGGCAACTCAGTTACAAGATATGTTGGATAAAGGAGTTATAAGACCAAGCGTATCCCCATAGAGCGCACCAGTTTTGTTTGTTAAGAAGAAAAATGGAAGTATGCGGCTATGTGTTGACTATTGAGAAATGAATAAGCTAACCACTAAGAACAATTATCCGTTGCCAAGGATTGGGAATTTGTTTTACAAACTGAAAGGCGTTGTATGGTTTTCTAAGATTGATTTAAGGTCTGAATACCATCAACTGAAGATTAAAACAGAAGACATTCCGAAGACAACATTTAGAACCAGATATGGATATTATGAGTTTATGGTGATGGAATTTGGATTAACAAACGCACCAGCAGCTTTCATCGATCTAATAAATCGAGTATTCAAGAAGTATTTGGATAAATTTGTGGTTGTGTTTATAGATGACATTTTGATCTATTCCAAGACGGAAGAAGAACATACATGGCATTTGAGAATAGTTCCGGAGACACTGCGACAGGAGAAATTATACTCAAAGTTTTCCAAGTGTGAATTTTGGTTAAAAGAAGTACCTTTTCTTGGACACGTGATTAGTAATAAAAGAGTAGAAGTGGATCCGTCAAAGATTGAAGTTATAATCAACTGGGAGAGATAAAAAAACCAACAAAAGTAAGAAGTTTCATGGGATTGGCAGGTTACTACAGAAGATTTGTGCAATATTTTGTGAAGATAGCCACACCATTGACAAAGCTCACCAGAAAGAACTAGAAATTTGAATGGAACGAGAAGTGCGATGAGAGTTTCCAGGAATTAAAGAACATATTAGTATCTTCTCCAGTGCTAGTATTACTAGATGATCAAGGAAACTTTGTGATCTACATTGACGCGTCGTATAAAGGATTGGGATGTGTTCTGATGCAACACAACAAAGTGATAGCCTACTTTTCAAGATAACTAAAACCACATGAAGAGAAGTATCCAACCCATGATCTGGAATTGGTAGCTATAGTGTTTGCATTGAAGATATGGAGGCATTATCTTTATGGAGAGAATTGTGAGATCTACACCGACCACAAGAGTTTAAAATATATCTTTACCCAGAAAGAGCTGAACATGAGACATAGAAGGTGGCTAGAATTGATCAAAGACTATGACTATACAATTAACTATCATCCAGGAAAAGCAAATATGGTTGCATATGCTCTAAGCAGAAAAGAAAGGTTAAACATGATCACTTCATCTGATGAATTGATCAAGAAATTTGAGAAGCTTGAATAGAGGTCAGTATTTCAAATATATTTACAGATATGTTGTGTACAATTTATTTTCAACCACTATTGTTGGAGAAGATAAGAAGGTGTCAGAAAGAAGTAATGAGCCATGAACAAGACAAGTTAACATGAGAAGAGATAGGGAGTCAAAAGGATGATAAATGTATACTAAGATTTTCTTCAAGAATATGGATACCCAACGTAGCCGAGTAGAAAGATGAAATTCTTCAAGACGCTCACAACTCTAGATATTCAATACATCACAGAAGTACGAAGATATATAGAGACCTAAAAGAAAACTTTTGGTGGCCAAGTATGAAGAAAGAAATTGCTGAATGTGTGAGTAAGTTTTAAACTAACCAGAGAGTTAAAGCAGAACATCAAAGGCCTAGTAGACTATTACAACCATTGGACATTCCAAAATGGAAGTGGGAAAATCTTGTGATGGATTTTGTAGTTGGATTACCGAGGACCAAGACAAATCATGAGAGAGATTCTCGTTGGATAAATTGGTTCAGCTATTTTCGAAGGAGATTGTGGTTCGACATGGAGTTCCAGTATCCATAGTTTCCTATAGAGATCCTCGATTTAATTGAAGATTTTGGAGAAGTTTTCAAGATTGTCTTGGAATGAAGTTGAATTTGAGTATTGAGTACACTACACCATAAATGGCCTATCACAACATTTTTTTGATGGGTGTTACTTGTTTATATTACCTTAGCTTTGATACATCTAGCCTATTAGAACACTGCGATTTTGGTGTTAGCTTAGACAAATAGGTGTGCTGCCTTAGATAAAAGTGTTGAGTATCACAACATTTATGGATAAATGTTGCCTTAGATTATTAATAGAACAATATATATTTATTTTTTACATAAAAAAATTATTAAATAATAATTTAATTTTAAAATTATTTAAATATATATTAAAATTTATTTATTTTTCAACCAATAAGTGGTTTAAAGATAAGTTAATCAATAGTATAAAATATTAATTAAGATTTTATTTAAATAAATTTGAAATTTATAAACTTTTTTATGTTAAACTTGAAATAAAAATTTATTTGACTTCATAAAAAAGATTAAATCGCATACAAGTAATTAATATTTTTTTAAAAAAAATATCTTATTAGATAAATGATTATTACATAAACTTTTAAATTAAATACTACTGTAGTAAAGATATATACTTATTAAATTTAAAATTATTAAAAATTATATAAAATACAATAATTTAAATTGAAAAATAAGAGAACACATCAGGAATTTCTGGAGGTGAAATGTTAGAGCGGCAAAAGACCCGCTCATTTTTTTGCTTCATCTTTATTAATCCGCTCCACAGTTCCTTATTCACTCCCTAGTAACTCACCTCACCCCTATCTCTTTCTCACCTAAACGGTGGCCTGACTCCTGTCTTCAATTTCACCGCTCTTCAATCTCACTGCACTCTGCCTTACCTTATGTTTAAGACTCAATTGATTAAGACTTCTACTAGGTTTTTAATTTTTTTTTGGGTTCTTCAAATCAGGATTTTGATTTTGAGTTCAAAATATGGGTTTCTTCAATATTGAGTTCAATTAGGGCTTTTATTTACATGAATTCAACTAATCGCTCTCTATTTTTCTTTGAAGGGCTTCTTCGGGTTTTCGATTTCAGGTATTTTTGCTTTGTTTTCATTGTTTTAGTTTTAATTTGAATCTTGGTTTTGTATCTTGGTCTGTGTGTATATTCTGGTTTGGCTTTGACATGATTTTCAATTTTTGATGGATTTATGCTCTATATCTCCGTAACTTAACTAGTCCAATGTTATTATATGCTCTTTAGAAGATTAAATCCAATGTCTGGTATAAAGTTTGTCCAATATTTTGACTTACTTGTTCACTTGTTTTTGTTCATATTTGGAAAAGTTAATATTTATTGTTTCTGGAATTTTAGAGTTTAAGGATATATGTTGTTTTTATAAAGTTATTGTTCTGTTGTTCATTGCCCTGATTTGCAAGGCTGTAAGTACCTATCAACAACTATATATATTTTGCATTGAGTACAATTATTTAGGGGTTGTAGAAATTTATCATTAAAACTTACAAGTTTGATTTATATACCCCAGGGAGAAAGGAAAAAATAATGTCTGGTGAACAATATTTGGTTTGCTTGAAACAAATTTTATTTCTGCTGGTTTATTAGCTCGTACGTGTAGATAAATATATGCCCTGGAGTATATCTTTGTGTTCAAACTAGATATCTCTGTCGATTTATGGAGACTAGATCAATCCCTCTTCTGTTGACATGGTATTCCTCATTCAGAATTGATGTAATATGTAATATATTACCATATTAATAAGTTAACAAAGATATCAAACTAGTAGTAGTTCTTAGACCTCATAAGACCTGAGAGTTTAGAGACTACCAGAAGCGGGTCTCGCCTTCTTGTCGAGTGAACAGTCACTTATCTTAAAACATGGAGTGATAAGTTACCACAAGTTATCAACTTTCAGGGAGTGTTCTCTTCATTTCTATGCACTTTTTTCTCTTTTAGTTTTATTATTCGATATCTCCCAGTCGTCGTCTGTGGTGGGATTAAATAAGAGTGTTATGATTTGGGACGTAAAAACATAATAATAGATTACATAAATCTTTCATACATTTGTTCTCTACTGTAGTTTTCGTTGCAATATTAGTGTGTCAATTTTATTTATATTTTTAATTGGTCACCATTGACACTTGGAAGTACTTCAATTCTTTCTTTGTAATGTGATTAGATGTTTATTTATGTACTGATTGTAGGAGAAGCATGGCAGTAGTATTGCTAGTAGCAGAGAATTTGGTAATCTTTTGCAAATTAAAGGATTGTGTATGTGATTTAATATATTATGTTGAAAGGCATCAGACATACCTTCATGTTACTGAGTACGTGGGATTATAATATTATTTGGAGGATAAAGCGAAACTGATATTTAGTTATATTAATTTTTTATTTATGCATGGCGATTCACCATGGCACTTCTCATAAATGCAACATTTGACTAGTGCAGGAGGCAAAAAATTTGCAAATTGGTTCATCTGTTCACAAAAATTTCTATTAATATAGTTTATCTGGACTCTTGGTGTCAGTAAGAAAGAGTCAGGGTGCTATGATGTGTATGGTTTAGATGAAGAACTCCTAGAAATGGTACCCAAGCCAGTTCTTGCAGTGTTATTAATCATGATTTATTGATTTTCTCCTATCAACTAAATTATGCTAATGTGCCAGGATTGAAGACAAGAAGTTCTGCAAAAATTACAGAAATAATATTATGCGGGAGTTTAAGGAATTAAAGGAACTGACGAGCAGAAGTAAAGAATATGGCTTTCACTTTCATCATAAGGTGTGTTTTGATGTTAATGGTATAAATTTGCTTCTGCAAATTGTAGTTGCACGTACTATCTATAATTTAGCAGCGGTTAAATTTCTATTCACACCGCAAGAAATGTATCAAACTGGGCACCGGTTCATCAACACCATGTCGATTTATTATTATGATGATGTTTATTTTTCTGAAAATTTACAATAAGCTAAAAGTTACAGAAACTTTAACTAAGACACAGAAGATAAAAAAACCTCTAGAAAAAAGATAAATTCAAGTTCCATGAATGTTGTTTTTCTTTTTTCCCTATCTTCTCTCCCGTGTTTCTGTGTTCAATTTGAGTAGTGCATTAGTTAATGCAAGCTTTTAATTATTGTCCAATGGTACCATAATATTACACACAGGCAAGGATTATGCTTTAATAGGGTACAACCTACAAGTAACCCTAAACATATATGACATAACTTAAACAACAACAAATCAACAAATTAAAGAGTACATAACCATACACAAAATCAATCTCAAGATACAAAATTAAAAATTAATGCCAATATTAAAAGATAATTGATTATATCAAACAGGTAGTGGACAAATGAATAGAAAATTAAAAGATAATAATATATTTTTGAAGCAACATTCATAATATATAATACATATAATACCTATTCAGAATACCTAAGTTCAAACAGTTCCCTCTCTAGTCAGTTTCAAGATGATCCTATTCGCTTGAATCAGCAAGCTCTCAATAAATATATAATACATATAATACCTCTATAGAAGTTGAAACCTTTTTCTCACTAATCTTTTCATACTTTTTTTTCTTGTTTCCTGCCTTGAGTCCCTGCCAAGGGAGTCTACAGAATTCACAAAAACATATGCTTAACAAAAAGATAAGTATTGTTGCAGTTACAGGTGTAATCAACAAAAAAACATAGCTACCTTCCAGTTAGAAATATATGAGAACATATCCAAGTGATTCTAAATCATCTCTCCTGCTTTGTTCTGATTAAAAAAAACATACACATTATATATTAATTAGAAAACAGAGTAGCAGTGAGGCACATAAGCAATACATAAACACAATTATAAAAAAGATATCACAACAAAATTGAAAATATCACAACAAAATAGATTTAAACCCGACATATATAAAATCTCACAACAAAATTTAAAATAAAAATAAAAAATAAAAAATAAAAATAAACAAACAACATTTATCCCGTAAATAACGAAACTATAGAGAGAATAATAAAATAAAAATACCTTAAATCAAAGGCTGAAAATGAAGAAGACCCGAAATGAAATGAAGAAGCCCTAATTTGAGATGAAACCCAATTAACCCTAATTTGAGATGAAACCAAATTAACCCTAATTTGAGATGAAACCATAATTACGTACTAAGGAGAGTAGGTGACAGCAAGAGATGGTGGTAGTGAGTGGTGAGAGAGAGAGAGCGAGAGAGATAATGTAGGAAGAGAGAGTGTTTAGAGGAGGGGGTGTTTTGCAGGGTAGATAGAATTAGAGGGAGTGTTTAGCCGCCTTAGCCAAAATTTTGAACTCTCTGAAAAATTTTGGGGGGGTTTTTCCAAAAAATTCCCCGGTCTAAAAATTAGAAGCCCGAGTCTGAAAATTACAAGCCCAAGCCCATAATTTGGACTATCTGGGAGAAAACTAAAATATTTTGTAATAAATAATATTTAAATGATTATACTCTTTTTATATTTTATTTTTTATATAAATTCTTGTCACATTTGTAATATTTTTTATTTCAAAAATTTAAGTGTAGTCCTCATGTTAATATCTACACTAGTTATTTTATTTTTACTTTCAATTCATATTATATATATATATTTAAAATATATTACTTTTGAAATTATTATTTTTATTTTTTTAAAAAAAATCTACATAAAATATTCATGTATCATGTATCTCACTATTCAAATTTTAATATCACCTCAATTTTTTATAATGAATTTAAACTAATATTTAATCTCTTAAGGAAATATTATATTTATATTTTAATGCTCTAAGGTAACACTTTTACAAATATGTTTTAAGCTGTAACACTTTGTAGCTAATGCAACGCCTTGTCTTTGGCTAAGGTAACATAAAAAAACAATGTTAAATTAGCTCATAACTATCCTGTCTAAGGTAACATTTTAGGTAACATTCTTTAGGGAGGGGGTTGCGATAGGCCATATATGGTGTAGTGGAACTATGTGATATAATACGAGCCAATCAAGATTCAACCACATTTGTCTTTCATAGATTGACCTGTACAAATTTTAGACGGACAGGAAAATAATCTTTAGTGCGAGTCTTGGGGAGGAATCCCAAGGTTGAAGAATCGACCTGGGAGTTGGAAAGCGAAATGCGAACCAAATATCCTCACTTGTTTTCCTAAGCTGATTCTGAGGACAGAATCCTGTTAAGTTGGAAGGATGTAATACCCGAGAAAAATTATGTGAATATTTTATGATAAATAAATAAATATTATGTGTTTATATAAGTGAAAATGTTCATTTTCCATGATATGATATGTAGTAGCTGCTATTTGTGTTCCCGTGTGGACAAGGAATTTTTTTTCGATTAATTGTTATGTATTTAAAATGCATTTATATGACTCGATCCGCAATCTGGACGCGTGTTTGTTAGCGTCTTTATTGAGGTATTCGCTTTATCTCATTTTGTGTACATTTGAATGCGTTATATCAGTTTCCGGGGTTTTCGGTTAATTTAGGTAACATTTCTGTTTCTAAAAAACCAACGGACCGGGACACTATCGGGACGTCAAAGCCCACAAAATTCATATTTTTATTTTTATCAAATCATTCATATTTCAAATATTCATTATTTTTGCATTTTTGGATTATTCATAATTTTTGGGGAATTTTGACATAAATTTTATATTTAATTGCTTTTATAATTATTCCACATAATAATTATTTTTGGGCCTAATTATTTTAATTAGGGTATAAAAACACCCTTAATCGATTTTGGGGTATTTATTTTTCTTAAAATATAAATAGCTAATAATTCATTTTATTATTCATTTTATCAAAAATCAAGACATTGAGATTCATGGTGTGATTTGCTTATGAACACAGATCAATTGATTCTGAGATAATTTTCAAACCGTTATTGATGCTCTAGTGTAATATCCGGGATATATCGTGTAATTATTTTTGCTATTATATAATTATTATTTGTGTTCAGTATCTATTCTGTGAGCTAATTATTAAGTGTTATTTATACTTGACTATTCAAAAATAATATTAATTGAGTATTTTAATTTTTATATGTCCAAAATAAAATATAGATAATTGTCATATCTTCCTATTTATTTTTATGTTGGTTTATGGATTTATAAGAATCATATGAAATTTCTAAAATCTTTTTCCAGGTAATTAAAATCTATTTTATAAAAACGGGAACCAACCGACGTCACCCGTTGTTACGTTTTTGGAACCCGAAACTCTTTCGAGAACTCCTTCCTAACCTAATTGTAATATTTCGAGCATTTTCCATATTTCGACTTTTTCGATCCGCCGTACGGTTTGTCCTGCGCGGGTCCCGGCGCAACATTTTCGATACAATATTCATTTCGGTAAATCAATAAAACCCGTATTTTTGATAAACGGGAGCTTTTTATTAAACTATCACAATTATCACTTCGTAATACGTGTAACCAGGCGCTGAGACCAAGATCGCAGTACAAATTGTACTGATTTGGATAATTATCCCGAAAACCGATACCGTTTGGATCAGTTTTTACAAATAAACGTCCCGTTTTATATCCGTAATGATCCAACGGGATACTAATTTTCCGTAATTATAAATAGCCTTTTACCATAATTTATTTCGTACCAAAATCATTTGCAGACAGATAATTATATAATTTTCAGAGAAAAACCCTAATTTCTTAAAACTATTCTAAGAATCAAACAAGCATTTGGAGGTGTTATTGAATTCAGTTTAGAAAGCTCGAGTAACCAATCTGAAGGTCTTGAAGAGCTCTACCAAATTCTGTAATCCATACACCTGCAGAAATCAAGGTTATTTTTCTAAAAATTTATTTATTTTCGAATTTATTTTATTAAAAATATGAATTTTTGTTCGGATGATTGTTTGTATGATTTGATGATTGCATGTTGTAGAGCTTGTTTTCCTGATGATTTTCATATGTCATACGTCTGATTTGGAGTTCAATAACATGTTCAAATTTGAGTTTGATTTTCTAATTTTAAAATTAGGGTTTATAACCCGTATGAATGTTCTTAATTGAAATTTGGGGGTTTCTTATTCTGTGATAGGTTGATGTTATGTTATAGAGGGTTGTGTTCTCTGTGAAATTTCCAATCTAGTCGTATAAGTTTCATGAACCAACGAGGTCTGTAGAGAAGGGAGTTCTGTTTTGAAGTTTTCCGATGTTCGCCGGAAACTGGAAAATTTCACGGCCAAATTCCGGCGAACTCAGGGATTGTTAGGATGAATTGATTGCATGGTTGTGTTCCTGGTGTTGTGTAGATGTGATCTGGAGATGATGGTGGCCTGAGCATCCTTGGAACGTGTTCTCCGGCCATCCCCGACTTTTTCCGGCGACTGGACTGCAAAATTACAGTTTGGTCCCTGCAGTTTTGAAAACGATGCAGTTTGGTTCCTGTAATTTCCAGACTTTGCAAAAATTGGATTTTTGTTTTAAAAATGTTTAAAAATCATATTTCCTATTTATTTTTATTATAAAAATTCATTTTTAATTTCTGAAAATTCTAAAAAAATTATTATTTTAATTCTAAAAATTATTTTTAATTCACAAATAAATCTAAATTAATTAGTTGATTAATTTCAGTTAATTTCTAATTGATTAATTGGTCAATTAATTCTAAAATTAATTGATTAATTAATTTAATTAATTATTAATTGATTTTAATTAATTATTTAATTAGATTTAATTATTTAAAAATGATTTAAAAATTCTAAAAAATAGTTTCGAGCTTTAAAATATTATTCTAAATTATTTCCAAGGCTCGATAATTATTCTAAAATTATTTCGGAGCCAGAATTGGCCAACCGAACCCTGTTTATTAACCCGAAATTGATCCAACGACCCGTTTTAATTCCGAAAAATGTTTTAAAAATCATTTTAAATACCAGAAAGCCTATTTATGACCCGAGACTTCTTTATACATAATATATCATTGATTACGTGATGTATTATGTGCTATATGTGACTTGTTAATTGACTATCGGTCTATATATTCGGTGTTTACTTGATTATTGCATAACTTTCAATCCGTTAATCGGATTTGGGTAAAACGAAGGGTAGATAGAAGTATGTGTTGAATAGAACTCTATGAGTTGATCATTGACAAATGCTTATGATATGTAAGCAGAAGAGGCAAGGCATAGGAAAGGGAAACAGAGAATTAAGGAGTAAGACGCTTGAGATTGTAAACGAGTGCAGTGTAGTAAGCTAATATCAGGCAAGTGTTCTGAACTTTCTCGAGATATTGTAGTATTTGCTAGTCATGTATATATTGCAAGTGCTTTGAAGCACTGAAACCTAAACTCTGATTCCAGTTATTGTTCTTGAGCCATAAACCTTATTCTTTCTAGACCATTGATTGTTATATACCCAAACACGAACCTCAAGTATACGATACTATTCCACAAATACATGCAAACAAAATCCCAAACACTGGACTGAATTACTTGTACATTCAATCATTGTATCCTATGCATTGAAAGCCTAAATCTTTGAAATCCTGAAATGTTGATTCCTTTGTTATCCAATTCTTTCATTACCCAGCATCCAAGCTTTTAAATTGCCTTATTGATCCTTACAAGGATTGAAACCTTTTCATTGTTAAACATTTATTATTGTTAATGATTTCGGTTAATTGTTTATTATTGCATATTTTGTTATTATGTTAGAATTGGATTGGTTTTTATAAAATTGTGGACCAGATTCGTGGTCAGACCATATAATGGTCAAGTTAGGCCAATGTGTGCCTTGGATCCAGTAGTTAGAGAATGTTGTGTGCCTTGCTCGGGGTTAGTGCGTGACTGATCAGCAGCCTAACCTTGGTTTTTAAATTAAAAGTATAATATCCAATTCTAAATCATAATCCATTGTTCACTTGATATCATACTCATATTCACCTGATGATCATTATTCTCAGTTTTGTCATTGTGACTTGCTGAGCTAGTTAGCTCATTGGTGCGATGTTGTTTATATTCTTTCCAATTAAAAAGGAACCAGTTGGTAGCAAGGATCCCCAGTCCAACGTGAGAGCTAGGGGTTCAGGTTGAGAAAGCTGAGCTAGAAGGCTTCTTTTGGGATAATTTAAGTTTGTAAAAGTTTGTAATAATGTTTAATACTTAGTTTGAGTTTAAAATAGTTGGGATTTGAACGGTTTGTAATATATTAGTGTGTTTGGCTTGTGTGCATACTTTAACCTGTTGCGGTCCGTGGTGGTTGGTGGGTAGGGTCACTGCATATATTATTATTATCTTTATTAATGTTATAAGCAGGTTATAAATAAGGTGTGTGTGTGGACCCCAAACTTCTGACCCGGGTTTGGAGGGCGCCACAGGTTTGGTATCAGAGCTACAGGTTATAAGTCACTGACACAAGCCTAGGTTGACGGGAATGGGTAGAGGGATAGGATTAGAAGTAAGGTATAGGATGATAGAACGTCGAGAGGTTGAGTGTTATGGTATAACCGATATTAGTATAGTTTGCGTCGTGGTACGAGATTCTTATATTACGATATGATTTCATATAGCAGAGATGGCCGACTCTTTTATTCCCATATCAGCTGATCACTCAGAGCCTTCAGTTGGAGTACCAGCATCGGATCCACGTCTTGTGATTCCACCAGCATTGGCTATTCTTCCTCCACCGGTGTTGCAGCCCATACCATTGCAGGCTATTCCAGCTCCAGGCATGAGGCCACCTGTTAGAGGACCCCCAGCAGCTGATTCAGATTCCACTGGGCATTCAGTAGCGAGTGCCCCATTCCAGTCTACATTGCCCCCAGTTCCTTATTACCGATATGAGGCTCTTCTATTGGAGCGTCATTCCTTGTTGGCTCAGATTAGAGAGTTACAGCATATCATCAGGACTACAAATATTGATTGTGGTGTGAGGGAGCTTCGAGAGGAGATTCATGTGACACGGAGGGTTATTGAGGCTAGGCTACATGAAGCTACACTACTTGGCAGAGGCCCTGATGAACTGCTGGGCTGGGCTACTGAGGTGATGGAGGACTTTGAAAGGCTGGCAGGACCAGAGTTTCCTTGGAACTGAGTTAGAGATTCTGAGATGGAGATGCTGAGCAGTGTTGTTATGGTTATGTAGTATGTACAGTAGTGTGTAGTGTGTATCAGTAGACTCTTGAGTTGTATTTATAGACTAGCGATGCTGACTAGTGAGTAGGTTGTTGTACCCTTTTCACTTTTACTTTCGAAGCGTCTTTACGCTTGTACTACCTAAAACTTTTGATCTATATATCAGTACCTTTTTCCTTTCCAACACTGTCATTTACTTTATTGCACCTCTTTTACTTTACCTTATTTATTGCACCAGTATACCCTGTGATACCATGTATCCTGTTTTCCATAACTGTTTATATTCTATAAAGAAGCATGCAATTTACTTAGTTACAACTGTTTTCAAAAAGAAATATTCCTATTTTACAAAACTTTTCTTTTATACAAAGATTTGATTCAAAAGCTAAATAAATTGATTGATCCTTTACAGAAAATGCCTCCCAGAAGAAATACCCGCACCAACACCCAGAATGAAGAAACCAACAACAACAACAATAACAACCAAGATGATACAAACCAGAATGTGAACCCAGGACCCATGGACCCAGCAATAGCCCAGATTCTTCAAATCTTGGCCCAATAAACAGTTCACCTAGCACAACAACAACAGAGACAGACCAATCCCCAGGTAACTTTCAAAACTTTTCAGGCAGTAAACCCACCAGAATTCAAGGGTTCCTTAAAACTAATTGAAGCAAATGTTTGGTTAAAGGAAATAGAGAAGGTATTTGCCTTGGTAAAAGTGAAAGTGGAGCAGAAGGTTGAATTTGCAAGTTACTATCTAAAGAATGAAGCCACCTATTGGTGGGAAATGGTGAAGACATTGGAAAGCACAGATGTTATTACTTGGGAAAGGTTTAAGGAATTGTTTTTAGAAAAGTATTTTCCTCAGTTTGTTCAGGATCAAATGGAGCTGAAGTTTTTAGAATTAAAGCAAGGGAACATGTCGGTAACATATTATGAAGGGAAGTTTGAGGAATTATCAAGGTATGTGCCATCGTATGTTGATACTGATGGAAAGAAAGCTAAGAGATTCCAGCAAGGCTTGAAGCCATGGATCAGAGGGAAGGTAGCTATGTTTGAATTGGATACCTATGTCGGGGTTGTACAGAAAGCAATGATCACAGAGATGGAGAGTGAGATGTTCCAAAAAGAAAAGGAAAGCAAGAAAAGGAAAGTTGAGGGAAGTGAGGATCAGTCACAAACAGGGAAGTTTCCAAATTTTAAGAAGGGAAAGTTTAAGCTAGGGAGAAATTTTAATTTCAGGAGACAAAATGCAGGAGACGGAGGCCAGGGCAATTGTCCAGCTAATGTGAATCAGCCGAATCAGTTGAGATTAACTTTTCCAGATTGTCAAGTATGTGGAAAGAAGCATGGGGGAGTTTGTAACAAGTTGAATGTGGTATGTTTTAAATGCAACCAGAAAGGGCACTACTCGAGGGAGTGCCGAAATCATCCAGCAAGAGAGCCAGCAAATAAGAATCAGCCTATCCGGAATCCAGCAGTGAAGGTTCCAGCCATTGGATTTACATGCTTTAAATGTGGGAAGCCAGGACATATAGCCAGGGATTGCAAGACACCAGCCCCAGTCAGTAATGCATTAAGGATTATGGGATCTACCCCAACAGTGAATGAGACTCCGAGGGCTAGAGTTTTTGACATGTCGGTGAAGGATGCGATCCAGGATGTGGATGTCGTGGCAGGTACGCTTAATATGAATTCTTTATATGCCAAAGTGTTAATAGATTCGGGAGCAACTCGATCGTTTGTTTCACAAGATTTTGTTAGTAAGTTAAATTGTCCAGTTGGGTATTTAAATGAAATAATGACTGTGGAATTAGCAAATCAAGAACGTGTAACTATTAACCAAGTTTATGGGAATTGTGAGATTGAGATTTCTGGTAGTAAGTTTTGTGTAGATTTGATACCGTTTAAGTTAGGAGAATTTGACGTTATATTAGGGATGGATTGGTTATCTAAGCATGATGCTCAGATAGATTGTCGAAATAAGAAAGTAATGGTAAAAACGCGAGACGAAAGGATAGTAACGTTCAAGGGACAAAAACAAGTAAAGAAGTTCTTAACGATGATTCAAGCCAAGAAGTTACTATGGCAAGGATGTGAGCATTTCGTAGCATACGTGATTGACAGAAGTCAGGAGCCAGCAAAACTTGAAAATATTCCAGTAGTGAATGAATTCCCAGACGTATTTCCCGACGAGTTACCAGGACTTCCTCCAGATAGAGAAATTGAATTTGCAATCGACTTAGCACCTGGAACCGAACCAGTATCCAAGGCCCCGTATAGAATGGCGCCCGTTGAGATGAAAGAGTTAGCAAAACAATTACAAGAGCGGTTAGAGAAAGGAGTAATCAGACCCAGCGTATCCCCGTGGGGTGCACCGGTATTATTAGTCAAGAAGAAGGATGGAAGCATGAGACTGTGCATCGACTATAGGGAGCTCAACAAGTTGACAATCAAGAATAAGTATCCGTTACCCAGAATTGATGATTTGTTTGACCAATTGAAGGGAGCCAAGTATTTCTCCAAAATCGATTTAAGATCGGGATATCATCAACTGAGGATCAAACCAGAAGATATACGAAAGACAGCTTTCAGAACAAGGTATGGACATTACGAGTTTTTAGTGATGTCTTTTGGATTGACCAACGCCCCGGCAGCGTTTATGGACCTGATGAACAGAATTTTCAAGGAATATTTGGACAAGTTCGTTATAGTATTTATAGATGATATTTTGATCTATTTAAAGACGGAGGAGGATCATGCGGAACATTTAAGGACAGCTTTGGAGATTTTAAGGAAAAAGAAGTTATATGCTAAATTGTCGAAGTGTGAGTTTTGGCTACAGGAAGTTCAGTTCTTAGGACACATAGTCAGTAATGAAGGGATCAAAGTGGACCCGGCAAAGATCGAGGCAATTACGAATTGGGAAAGACCGAGAATAACCAGTGAGGTAAGAAGTTTCTTGGGATTGGCAGGATATTATCGACGATTCGTTCAGAATTTCTCAAGAATTGCAACACCATTGACAAAGCTTACACGAAAGAATGAAAAGTTTATATGGAATGACAAGTGCGAAGAAAGTTTTCAGGAATTAAAGCGGAGATTAATCACGACACCTATTTTGTCACTTCCAGACGATCAAGGGAATTTCGTAATTTATAGCGATGCTTCTTACAAAAGATTAGGATGTGTTCTTATGCAGCACGACAAGGTGATTGCGTATGCGTCAAGGCAATTGAAACCACATGAACAGAAGTACCCTACTCATGATTTGGAGTTAGCAGCCATAGTATTTGCTTTGAAGATTTGGAGACATTATTTGTATGGAGAAAAATGTGAGATTTTCACGGATCATAAAAGTTTGAAATATATATTTACCCAGAAGGAACTTAATATGAGACAAAGGAGATGGTTAGAATTGATCAAGGATTATGATTGCTCGATTAATTATCATCCCGGTAAGGCGAACGTTGTAGCAGATGCGTTAAGTCGGAAGGAAAGGTTAAATGTGTTATCCGTACTTGAAGAGATATATAAAGAATTTCAAAAATTGGAATTGGAGATTAGAATTTGCAAGCCTGAGGAAGCAAAAGTGTACGGTATGATTTTCCAACCGGAGTTATTGGAGAAAATAAAGAAATTCCAGAAAGAGGTAATGGATCAAGATATAAATAGTTTGGTAGGTGAGGAATTATGCACGCAACAAGATGATCAAGGTATTCTTAGGTTTTCTTCACAAATTTGGATTCCACCAGTAACGGAGCTGAAAAATGAAATTTTACAAGAGGCACATAGTTCAAGATATTCCATCCATCCAGGGAGTACCAAAATGTACAGACATTTAAAGAAGAATTATTGGTGGCCAGATATGAAGAGGGAAAGTGCGAAATGGGTTAGCAAATGCTATACCTGTCAGAGAGTTAAAGCAGAGCATCAGAGACCAAGCGGATTGCTACAGCCATTGGAGATTCTAGAATGGAAGTGGGAACATATTACCATGGATTTCATAGTTGGATTACTAAGGACAATGACTAATCATAATGCCATTTGGGTTATAGTAGATAGACTTACCAAGTCAGCTCATTTTCTACCTATAAATGAAAGATTTTTGCTCGACAAGTTAGTTCATATGTACTTGAAAGAGATCGTAGTTCGTCATGGAGTTCCAGTGTCTATCGTATCTGATAGAGATCCAAGATTTAATTCAAGATTTTGGAAGAGTTTTCAAGAATGTTTGGGAACAAGATTGAATATGAGTACGGCCTATCACCCCCAAACGGATGGCCAAAGTGAAAGAACGATCCAGACAATCGAGGACATGCTACGTGTTTGTGCTATTGATTTCAAAGGAAGTCGGGACGAGCATTTACCCCTGGTAGAGTTTGCCTATAACAACAGTTATCACGCCAGTATTGGGATGCCACCTTATGAAGCCCTTTATGGACGCAAATGTAGATCTCCAGTATATTGGGACGAAGTAGTAGAACGTAAAATACTCGGACCTGAATTGGTGCAGCAAACAAACGAAGTTGTTGAAATTATCCAGAAAAGATTAATAGCCGCACAAGATCGTCAGAGGAAATATGCAGACCAGTCAAGAAAAGACATGGAATTTAAAGAAGGAAGCTTGGTATTATTGGAAGTATCACCGTGGAAAGGACTAACGAGGTTTGGGAAGAAAGGGAAGCTAAACCCAAGATATGTCGGACCTTTTGAAATCCTAAAGCGTATTGGCAAGGTAGCTTACGAGTTGGCGTTACCTCTGCATATGTAGCACATTCACAATATTTTTCACATATCAATCCTTAAGAAATATAATCCAGACTCCAGGCGTGTAATAGAATATGAGCCAATAGAACTTCAAGCAGATTTATCATATGTAGAGAGTCCGATAAAGATTCTAGAGGAAAGAGAGAAAGTATTGAGAAATAAAGTGGTAAAGTTAGTAAAAGTATTGTGGAGAAACCCAAAGGATGAAGAGTCAACCTGGGAGTTAGAAAGTGATATGAGAGAAAAGTACCCTCATTTGTTTTCTTAGAGATTCTGAGGACAGAATCCTTTTAAGGGGGGAAGGATATAATATCCGGGATATATCGTGTAATTATTTTTGCTATTATATAATTATTATGTGTGTTCAGTATATATTCTGTGAGCTAATTGTTAAGTGTTATCTATACTTGAATATTCAAAAATAATATTAATTGAGTATTTTAATTTTTATATGCCCAAAATAAAATATAGATAATTGTCATATCTTCCTAATTATTTTTATGTTGGTTTATGGATTTATAAGAATCATATGAAATTTCTAAAATCTTTTTCCGGGTAATTAAAATCTATTTTATAAAAACGGGAACCAACCGACGTCACCCGTTGTTACGTTTTTGGAACCCGAAACTCTTTCGAGAACTCCTTCCTAACCTAATTGTAATATTTCGAGCATTTTCCATGTTTCGACTTTTTCGATCCGACGTACGGTTTGTCCTGCGCGGGTCCCGGCGTAACATTTTCGATACAAATATTCGTTTCAGTAAATCAATAAAACCCGTATTTTCGATAAATGGGAGCTTTTTATTAAACTATCACAATTATCACTTCGTAATACGTGTAACCAGGCGCTGAGACCAAGACCGCAGTACAAATTGTACTGATTTGGATAATTATCCCGAAAACCGATACCGTTTGGATCAGTTTTTACAAATAAACGTACCGTTTTATATCCGAAATGATCCAACGGGATACTAATTTTCCGTAATTATAAATAGCCTTTTACCATAATTTATTTCGTATCAAAATCATTTGCAGACAGATAATTATATAATTTTCAGAGAAAAACCCTAATTTCCTAAAACTGTTCTAAGAATCAAACAAGCATTTGGAGGTGTTATTGAATTCAGTTTGGAAAGCTCGAGTAACCAATCTGAAGGTCTTGAAGAGCTCTACCAGATTCTGTAATCCATACACCTGCAGAAATCAAGGTTATTTTTCTAAAAATTTATTTATTTTCGAATTTATTTTATTAAAAATATGAATTTTTGTTCGGATGATTGTTTGTATGATTCGATGATTGCATGTTGTAGACTTGTTTTCCTGATGATTTTCATATGTCATACGTCTGATTTGGAGTTCAATAACATGTTCAAATTTGAGTTTGATTTTCGAATTTTAAAATTAGGGTTTATAACCCGTATGAATGTTCTTAATTGAAATTTGGGGGTTTCTTATTCTGTGATAGGTTGATGTTGTGGTATAGTGGGTTGTGTTCTCTGTGAAATTTGCAATCTAGTCGTATAAGTTTCATGAACCAACGAGGTCTGTAGAGAAGGGAGTTGTGTTTTAAAGTTTTCTGATGTTCGCCGGAAACTGGAAAATTTCACGGCCAAATTCCGGCCAACTCAGGGATTGTTAGGATGAACTGATTGCATGGTTGTGTTCCTGGTGTTGTGTAGATGTGATCTGGAGATGATGGTAGCCTGAGCATCCCTGGAACGTGTTCTCCGGCCATCCCCGGCTTTTTCTGGCGACTGGACTGCAAAATTGCAGTTTGGTCCCTGCAGTTTTGAAAACGATGCAGTTTGGTCCCTGTAGTTTCCAAACTTTGCAAAAATTGGATTTATGTTTTAAAAATGTTTAAAAATCATATTTTATATTTATTTTTATTATAAAAATTCATTTTTAATTTCTGAAAATTCTAAAAAAATTATTATTTTAATTCTGAAAATTATTTTTAATTCACAAATAAATCTAAATTAATTAGTTAATTAATTTCAGTTAATTTCTAATTGATTAATTGGTCAATTAATTCGAAAATTAATTGATTAATTAATTTAATTAATTATTAATTGATTTTAATTAATTATTTAATTAGATTTAATTATTTAAAAATGATTTAAAAATTCTGAAAAATAGTTTCGAGCTTTAAAATATTATTCTAAATTATTTCTAAGGCTCGATAATTATTCTAAAATTATTTTGGAGCCAGAATTGGCCAACCGAACCCTGTTTATTAACCCGAAATTGATCCAACGACCCGTTTTAATTCCGAAAAATGTTTTAAAAATCATTTTAAATATCAGAAAGCCTATTTATGACTTGAGACTTCTTTATAAATAATATATCATTGATTAAATGATATATTATGTGCTATATGTGACTTGTTAATTGACTATCGGTCTATATATTCGGTGTTTACTTGATTATTGCATAACTTTCAATCCGTTAATCGGATTTGGGTAAAACGAAGGGTAGATAGAAGTATGTGTTGAATAGAACTCTATGAGTTGATCATTGACAAATGCTTATGATATGTAAGCAGAAGAGGCAAGGCATAGGAAAGGGAAACAGAGAATTAAGGAGTAAGACGCTTGAAATTGGAAACGAGTGCAGTGTAGTAAGCTAATATCAGGCAAGTGTTCTAAACTTTCTCGAGATATTGTAGTATTTGCTAGTCATGTTGATATTGCAAGTGCTTTGAAGCACTGAAACCTAAACTCTGATTCCAGTTATTGTTCTTGAGCCATAAACCTTATTCTTTCTAGACCATTGATTGTTGTATACCCAAACACGAACCTCAAGTATACGATACTATTCCATAAATACATGCAAATAAAATCCCAAACACTGAACTGAATTACTTGTACATTCAATCATTGTATCCTATGCATTGAAAGCCTAAATCTTTGAAATCCTGAAATGTTGATTCCTTTGTTATCCAATTCTTTCATTACCCAGCATCCAAGCTTTTAAATTGCCTTATTGATCCTTACAAGGATTGAAACCTTTTCATTGTTAAACATTTATTATTGTTAATGATTTCGGTTAATTGTTTATTATTGCATATTCTGTTATTATGTTAGAATTGGATTGGTTTTTATAAAATTGTGGACCAGATTCGTGGTCAGACCATATAATGGTCAAGTTAGGCCAATGTGTGCCTTGGATCCAGTAGTTAGAGAATGTTGTGTGCCTTGCTCGGGATTAGTGCGTGACTGATCAGCAGCCTAACCTTGGTTTTTAAATTAAAAGTATAATATCCAATTCTAAATCATAATCCATTGTTCACTTGATATCATACTCATATTCACCTGATGATCATTATTCTCAGTTTTGTCATTGTGACTTGCTGAGCTAGTTAGCTCATTGGTGCGATGTTGTTTATATTCTTTCCAATTAAAAAGGAACCAGTTGGTAGCAAGGATCCCCAGTCCAACGCGAGAGCTAGGGGTTCAGGTTGAGAAAGCTGAGCTAGAAGGCTTTTTTGGGATAATTTAAGTTTGTAAAAGTTTGTAATAATGTTTAATACTTAGTTTGAGTTTGAAATAGTTGGGATTTGAACGGTTTGTAATATATTAGTGTGTTTGGCTTGTGTGCATACTTTAACCTGTTGTGGTCCGTGGTGGTTGGTAAGTAGGGTCACTGCATATATTATTATTATCTTTATTAATGTTATAAGCAGGTTATAAAGAAGGTCTGTGTGTGGACCCCAAACTTCTGACCCGGGTTTGGAGGGCGTCACATCTAGTAGCCAGATTAAAGCCATTTTCGTGCTCTTTTTTTTGATACAACAATCATCACCTGAGGTGAATTGAATCTTAAATCTGATTTTTCATGTTCTTGAACTTGAATTCGAGTTTTTGGATTTCCGGGGGTTTATGGTTTTTTGATGCTCATAATAGATTCATCGTGATCTGTAGTGTCAATTTATGCTAGTTTTATGATCGTGTTATTCTTGGGTTGCATAGTTCCAGTTTAAAGTTTTTACCTTTTTTAACTTTGCAATTTTTAGTTTGAATGTTAGTTGTTTGAGGATTTTAATGAGGTGGATTGATTGTATAAGATACCAGCTTTAATTTGCGATATTAATCACTGAAAACGGTTCATTTTTTCAGAAAGATCAATTTTCCGATTTAGTTCACTGGAAAAGCTTGAACTTTTGATCGGAAATTGCTATTCTGTGATTGTCGGTTGTGTTTGTTGGTCCAGGGATGTTGCCAGATGATTATTGAACATAATAGACAGAAAAACTGGAAGCAAAGACTGTGTTATGGCCCTATCTGAGTGTTGCCGGAATTTTTCCGAGTTGCCGGAATTGTCACAGATTTCTGGTTTTCCAGAAATCCGGCGGCTGTTCTTGAGGACCCGGATTAATCCGGCTGAACCATTTTTAAACCCGGAAAATGACCCGGTTTTAATCCTAAAAACCCCAATTCCTATTTCTAGTTTTTTGTTTATGCAATTTTGATTTAAATTTAGTTCAAAATTCCTATTCTATTTTCAAAAGTCATTTTCTTAAATGCTAAAAATTATTTTTAAATTCTAAAATTTATTTTAAATAATTATTTTTATAGTAAACTAAATTATTTTTATAAATCATATTTTTTACCTGATTTCAATTCTAAAAATATTAAGACCTATCTTTTAACGATCTGACTTATGGGTTACATAAATGATGTGTTTACGTGTAATATGAATAACATGATTATGTGCTATGGGATATGCATGATATCTGTTTGCAGTTTTAAAATGCCATGATTAGTTATAAACGATCGAGTAGACGTCGAGACGTATAGTTACATCGATTGAGTTTAGTTTTGTTAATTGAGATAGTCCTTTTATTTATAGAATTGAGTAGAAAGGAGCTCAGTCAAGTGTTAGGCAGACTTGGTATCCAACAGTTATAAGCCAAGGTTATAGTAAAAAGTTATTGAGCATACTAGGCAAGTATTCCTAAACTTTCTTCTGGTATAATTGCAAGTATCCCTACCTTTACTTATTCTTCAAGTGATGTTTTTTATAACTATATTATGCAAGTTTTCTTTATTATTCTAATTTCAGAATAGTTTATCATTTTACTGATCAGATTGTTTAATCATAATCATGCAAGTACATCTTTCTTGTTCAAAGTTCATAATAGTTAAACGTTTTAAATTTCGCTGCAATTACCCTATACAGTGGAACTTTGAAATGAAATTAGCGAATAACTAATTGTTCTAGTTACTTCACCATCAATTGTTGAGATGACTCTGGACCATGTGAAATGGGGAGTTATATTGTTAAGGATGTCGTTTGATTTGACTCCTTCAATTAAAAATGTTTTTATGGATTGGATGGTTGCGTAAGAGGCCGTGGCGGAGGTCCAGTGTGAGCTATGTATTATACAGGATATAATACCTTGCTCGGCTAATATGTGCCTCGGGTACTCTTTGTTTAGTTGGATATGTTTCGGAAAACCATTGTTGCTCCACGGCTGATCACCAGCGACAACACACCGTCGTTCGATATCACACAACAATTTTTTTAAAAAACCATTGTGTGACACCTTCAGAAAATCAAGGGCTCTTATTATGCCAACTAAGTGATCTAGGTGAAGTCAATCAATTGGTGAGATTTTGCCAACTAAGCGAACCGGTGAAATATTTTCCACCAATCTGATAGTGCCACATTTTCCGATAAATAGACAACGGTTGTTGTCTTGTTAGAATCGTCGCTTGAACCTCATTTAAGAACCGTTGTTTGATATATAATAAGACCATACTATTCATAAACACTTGTCTGAAAGGTAAATATCCGGCACAAAGAGTTCTAAATTAACCGTTGTCTTGGGATCGCTTAGACAACAGCTTCATAAACTATTGTCTTTTTACGTTTACAAGACAACGGTTTTTTAAACCGTTGTTATAGAGTTTTATTAACAACATATTTGAAAAACCGTTGTCTAATATTTTGCACTACTGGAAATATGGGATCAGATATCAGTTCAGAACCGATGTTAAAAAAAATTTGAACCGATGTCTTCGCGTGTGATCTTAAATGTCATCAGCCTTTGACATCGGTTAACAACAGATGTCTATTACAGTGCTATACATCAGTTTTAAGATTAAATGTGATGTCTTTGTAACAAATTTCAGTTTATATTACAGTATTTTTAGGTGAATATGAGTATATTGTGAGGTATTTATCCATTAAAATATAAAACCTACAAGCTCTAAAAGCCATTTATTAAAATTCTTTCGAACAAACCGATGTGAAATGCTAGATTAGACATCAGTTAGAGTAGTTATCCGATGTGAAATGTTTGATCAGACATCGGTTAAATTAGCCCCCCGATGTGAAATGATGGATAAGACATGTGTGTTCTTCACGAAACCGATGTTAAATTTTTTTGTTTAACATCAGCCAATTTCTCTAACCAATGTTATTTGACTTAAAATACATTGAGTTTTTTTTCCAGAACCGATGTCAAATGACTATTTCACATCGGTTTTTAGTTCTTTTTCATTTAATATTATTTTACATGATGTCTTTTGTACATTTTTTACATCGGTTTACATTTACCATTGTGATGTTAATGTTGTGTAAATTACTTGCCATCCTGGTCCTGTTTTACAGCCACATGAACCAATTGCATTTACACAACCAAAAAAATACCAAACAAGGCAACATCCAACCAAAAACATCCAAAAGAAACATAAAACTACATTGATACCAAATTTCTTAACATACAATATTCCAACAAACAATTCGGACCTACATTCCAAGTCTAAAATAAACATCCCAACCTATAAAAATAAAATAAATTAGTTATCCAGACTCTTTTAACTAAGGACTTGTCAAGAGTTTATACATGACCAAAAAAAATCAAAGTAAAACACATACTTGAATACACAAGTTCAGGAATGGGCTAATCTCTTTCTTCAAGCTATCACAGATTAGTCCATATATTTTTTCAATACAAGCCATTAAGTGTTGCTTACACAACAGAGCCGTATACTTGACTTCTATTTTCAATTGTGTGTTTGGCTTTCCCTCCATTCCACTGTACCCACTGGAAATTCCCCTTCCCATTGAAGATGCACGAAAACCTTGTACATATAAGTAGACTTTTAAAATTTGAGTTAACTACATTTATATGGTAATTTCCTATTATAAAAATTAGGCATAAGATCAGCTGTAAATTGAGTTTTGAGTGATGAGGCTAACCTACAGGAGACAAGACCACATCTCCTATTCTATTATTTCAAGAAACTGGTAAGTTTTCTTGCTGCAATAATAAAGTTGGTCACTAAAATAGACATTTAGGTACTTTCTGGACATAGTTTAGATAGAACTTATAACTACATCAACTACAATTAGCTGACTCTATCAAGTTTTTATATAATACAATTAAAAAAAATCCATTTACTGCACAACATAACACATTGACATACAAACCACTTGGAAGTATTAGAGAACTCACGTCTTCATATGGGCATGAAACAAGTACTTTTCTATGATGTCCATAAATGCCTGCAAATTATCAGCAATACATAAAAAATTAGAAAATTGTACACTAATTGAGTGATTCAGTGGCAGGAACTTGTACACATAATTTACCTTGTGCTTAGCAAATATCAAAACTCTGTGTTGTTAAACATTTAGAGAGCCTTCAGAATTTGATACTTCCAGACCAATCCCGCACTCTTCCAATATTTACTGAAGGGAGACTAATTTTGGAGAGTGATGCGGCTTATGAAGCTCTGAAGCAATATCAGCACCTGCAGGGAAGTGATCTGGCAAAAGCTTAATGAGAGAATCTGGAGTCTTTTCACCAATAACAACCAACGGATGACTACAAAGTTTTAGCAGGAACTGAAGTGCCTGAAAGAGATGAAGCATAAAAAGGTTTTGAAGAGCATATCAAGATAAAAAGGGATACAAAAGTCTGAATTACACGTTCCAAAATTTACCTGGAAAACATGTAAGATGCTTTTGATGCAGAAATATCTTCTCCTTGGTCTACCTCATTCACCTTAACCATACTTGTAATGTCTTCCCTGACTCGTGAACCAGAAAATTGTTCATATAGTTTTAACTGGACATTGCTCTTGTCATAATACCAGTCTTGAATAATTTTTTCGGGTAAATCAGATAGGACTTCAGCTTTTGTTCGGCGCACGAGGAAGGGCATAACCTAAAATAGACAAAATCTTAATGATTGAACAAAATGATGCATTTTCATTCCAAACCAAGTCTTTTAATACAAAGAATCTAACAAACTTATGCAATGCTTCCATCACAAGTACCCCTGCTTCAGCATCCTTGTCTGAGCATTTAGAATCTCTGGCTGCCAGCAAGGATTTTCCATAAGTGGCTTGGAACTGTGACAATGACATCAAATAACATGTACTTGAGCACATACCGCTATAGAAAGAATTATATCATTTTTCATATATACTAAAAAGATTTGCAATGTTATAAGATAAAGTAATATTTTGAAAAACCAGGTTTAGAGAGGTAATCATATTAGAGGGGTTCTATTGTACTAATGTCCTGATTCAGATAAATTTTTAAATTAATTTAAAGAGTTTATTAATTTAGGGGGATTCTACTGTACCAAGCAGTTTCAATATAACATCAGATACCAAGCTAACCAGTTTGTAGATCCACTACGAGTTAAAAAAACAACAGTTATATTATTTAGCAGTCATCCATAAATATCTGACAAATAATACAGCCCCAAATACTGGAAATAGATTAGAACATACTTGTCTATCGGTACCAAGAAACCCTGGCATTAGAAAGTCAAAAAGGAACCACAGATCCAAGATATTGTTCTGAAATCCAAGTAAGAGTCGGATAAATCATCAGATAAATAGTCAGATAAATCGCCAGATAAATAGTACAGATTGCTTGCACTCCACAAAGCTTGTAAAATCTTAAAAATCTTGAGATTATGAAAAGAACTACATTCTTATCCCATTTCTTTTACTTATGAGCTTAAACTTAACGGTAATTCAGCATGGCCATCCTCTCAGACACTTCTGCCAGTGATTTGGGGTTCCAATTGATCAGAGCCATAACAAAAAAGCAAGTCTCTTCTTTGGTGTTTCCTTGGGCACATCGACCACAAATGATTCAATGACTAGGGTGCCAGCTCTCCCATCAATGACTTCTAGATGGACAGTAATAACTGAGGAATTTATTGGCACCTAAATGTAAGACTGATGCAGTATTACAAATGTTCTACAAGAATAGATTTGCTTTACCTTGAGCCTGTGATCACCACCAATAATTTTAACACCAAGTATGTGCTTAGTATCATCAAGTAGCTCCAACCTTTCGGTGCTTTTGGTGGCTGGAAGACCTGCCTTGACATTCACCTCTCTAACCCTTCCAATCATGAGGTCCCCCTGCACGACACACCTGCTAACAAAGGGCTTGTACTTCTGCGGTTGATCGAATCTCCTAACCAGTGACCATACCTGATAAACGAATACACTTGGTCAGAAAACAGAAAACCTTTACAACCAAATTTGCATAAACATTATTTTAATTTGTTTCACCCATAAAAAATAGCAGATAAATAATGTGCCTAAACATTTAAAGTCAACATGAGAAATTCTTATACTTGCTGATTTCTAAACAATAAGAGAATCAGAAAGTAAAGTAGCACCTTAATAATCTAATAAAAATACATTCATGAAATCCCAAAACTGGATACAAAAATAAAATTGCAAATATACATATAAAGAGAGGGGGGTGATAAAGAAAGTTACAATATCAACAGGAGCTTTGATGTATTTGGTAACAGAAGAAGAGCACTGATGAGCAGCTGGATTATGTTTATGCTGTCTTTTGACACACTCAACACTACTACTGCTATTTTCTATTTTTCCCAATAAATTTCAAGTGCTCACTTCTTCATTTCAATCAATCCCTCTTTGCCATCTTAACAAGCTAACTTACGGAATCAAAAGTACCTGACAAAAAAACAATCACCTATTAATTTAAAATGTGCATCAGATACTTTATAAAGAAAACGCAGAATCCCAGGTAAAAATCATATATACCAATCATGAATTTTCCGCAAACAAGAATATAAAAAATCAAAACTTGGGTAGTTACACAAACTAAATGAAGTAACAGAAGAACAAAATAAGAAAAATATCAGTATCACTTTCAAGATGGGCATATTACCGGTCACTAATAAATAGTCCAGTAACATCAGCAGAAGTAGATGACAACAGAAGTAGACGACATTTTGATAAGAAAAATCCCAGTAATTTTCACAAACAGTTGTTGTGCAATATCAATTAAGTAGAAGTATCTCAAGATCGAAACTTTTAGATCAACAATAGTTTGATAAACTTGCAGTATTCAACTAAATCAACAACGTTTAGACGAAAAATCAATCAATCGGAATAATACGAAGAACTTCAGATCAATAATATAGATAACACAAACATCCATACATATGAACAAAAAAGACAATTCAACACAAATCAGCCAACATATCAAATTGCTATAATCCCGCACAATTTATTTAAATCATGAAATATTAACCAATTAAATCCTGCAGAAATTAATAAAATAAATCAGAAAATCACAGCAGCCCAGGCCCACACGCACACGCGTGGCCGGGAGAGAAGAAACCAAACGGCAACAGCAAACGGAGACTAGCAGGTGACACAGGCGGCACATACACACAATCACATACAACACCTACACAGACAACACTGTAACACACACACAACACCACCACACATACACACACAATAACACACACGAACACACACGCACAGATATACACACGAACACAATACACATATAGATATATATGCATATACAACCACGTAGGAACAACCGAAACCAAACAATCGGAGCAAACGGGCCGGAAGAAGGGAGTACCGGGAAGAAGCAACCGGCGAAAGAGAAACCGAAAACACGGCAGCAGGAAATAGAGTAAAGGAGGTGGAACAAAAGAGATTGAGGGAGAAAGTGAGAGACTAACAGGGGAAATTTGAGAGTGAATTGAGAGAAAGACGAGAGATCGATCGAGAGAGGAGAGGGAGAAGGCGTAGGGTGAACAGGAGGGGGGAATTTAGGGGTTTTATTATATATTTTATTTATTTACTCCCTTCTAACTCGTGTCCTCACAAATTAACGAAATAGTTACGAGCCAGAATTTGTCGAAAAACTACAAATTACATAACAAAATTCTCAGAATATTTAAAAATTAATAAAATAATTTTTTTTTATAATTTTTAAAACATTTTATTTTTAATCACACGATATACCCGCATTTAATGATTTAACGAATAAACACGCGGGTGAATAAAAGTCAGAAAATTTCCGGAATAATTTTAAAATTCTCGAAACATTCCAAACTTAATAAAATATGAGTTTCATAATTTTTGGAGCATTCTGGAATTAAATACTGAATTTACACATAAATGCAAATCAGAAAATCATTTAAAGATGAATAATTGGTAATATATTGATTTCTTAATTTTATAAATTTCTAAAAATAAATATTGAAATTATAAAAGCATAAAAATAATTTTAAAAACAATTTCAATATTTATGAGAATAAATCTTCAATTAAATCACTTTTAAAAGTAAAACAAAACCATACAATTTAATAATTAATTATACAAATAATCTTCGTACCTAAAAAATCACACACAATTAATAATTAAGCAATGCACAACTGACAGAACCATCAAGTATTTTATTTATTTAATAATTCCATAATTACACTTATATATTGGATCCAAAAATTATTTTTAAATTCTAAAATTTATTTTAAATAATTATTTTTATAGTAAACTAAATTATTTTTATAAATCATATTTTTTACCTGATTTCAATTCTAAAAATATTAAGACCTATCTTTTAACGATCTGACTTATGGGTTACATAAATGATGTGTTTACGTGTAATATGAATAACATGATTATGTGCTATGGGATATGCATGATATCTGTTTGCAGTTTTAAAATGCCATGATTAGTTATAAACGATCGAGTAGACGTCGAGACGTATAGTTACATCGATTGAGTTTAGTTTTGTTAATTGAGATAGTCCTTTTATTTATAGAATTGAGTAGAAAGGAGCTCAGTCAAGTGTTAGGCAGACTTGGTATCCAACAGTTATAAGCCAAGGTTATAGTAAAAAGTTATTGAGCATACTAGGCAAGTATTCCTAAACTTTCTTCTGGTATAATTGCAAGTATCCCTACCTTTACTTATTCTTCAAGTGATGTTTTTTATAACTATATTATGCAAGTTTTCTTTATTATTCTAATTTCAGAATAGTTTATCATTTTACTGATCAGATTGTTTAATCATAATCATGCAAGTACATCTTTCTTGTTCAAAGTTCATAATAGTTAAACGTTTTAAATTTCGCTGCAATTACCCTATACAGTGGAACTTTGAAATGAAATTAGCGAATAACTAATTGTTCTAGTTACTTCACCATCAATTGTTGAGATGACTCTGGACCATGTGAAATGGGGAGTTATATTGTTAAGGATGTCGTTTGATTTGACTCCTTCAATTAAAAATGTTTTTATGGATTGGATGGTTGCGTAAGAGGCCGTGGCGGAGGTCCAGTGTGAGCTATGTATTATACAGGATATAATACCTTGCTCGGCTAATATGTGCCTCGGGTACTCTTTGTTTAGTTGGATATGTTTCGGAAAACCATTGTTGCTCCACGGCTGATCACCAGCGACAACACACCGTCGTTCGATATCACACAACAATTTTTTTAAAAAACCATTGTGTGACACCTTCAGAAAATCAAGGGCTCTTATTATGCCAACTAAGTGATCTAGGTGAAGTCAATCAATTGGTGAGATTTTGCCAACTAAGCGAACCGGTGAAATATTTTCCACCAATCTGATAGTGCCACATTTTCCGATAAATAGACAACGGTTGTTGTCTTGTTAGAATCGTCGCTTGAACCTCATTTAAGAACCGTTGTTTGATATATAATAAGACCATACTATTCATAAACACTTGTCTGAAAGGTAAATATCCGGCACAAAGAGTTCTAAATTAACCGTTGTCTTGGGATCGCTTAGACAACAGCTTCATAAACTATTGTCTTTTTACGTTTACAAGACAACGGTTTTTTAAACCGTTGTTATAGAGTTTTATTAACAACATATTTGAAAAACCGTTGTCTAATATTTTGCACTACTGGAAATATGGGATCAGATATCAGTTCAGAACCGATGTTAAAAAAAATTTGAACCGATGTCTTCGCGTGTGATCTTAAATGTCATCAGCCTTTGACATCGGTTAACAACAGATGTCTATTACAGTGCTATACATCAGTTTTAAGATTAAATGTGATGTCTTTGTAACAAATTTCAGTTTATATTACAGTATTTTTAGGTGAATATGAGTATATTGTGAGGTATTTATCCATTAAAATATAAAACCTACAAGCTCTAAAAGCCATTTATTAAAATTCTTTCGAACAAACCGATGTGAAATGCTAGATTAGACATCAGTTAGAGTAGTTATCCGATGTGAAATGTTTGATCAGACATCGGTTAAATTAGCCCCCCGATGTGAAATGATGGATAAGACATGTGTGTTCTTCACGAAACCGATGTTAAATTTTTTTGTTTAACATCAGCCAATTTCTCTAACCAATGTTATTTGACTTAAAATACATTGAGTTTTTTTTCCAGAACCGATGTCAAATGACTATTTCACATCGGTTTTTAGTTCTTTTTCATTTAATATTATTTTACATGATGTCTTTTGTACATTTTTTACATCGGTTTACATTTACCATTGTGATGTTAATGTTGTGTAAATTACTTGCCATCCTGGTCCTGTTTTACAGCCACATGAACCAATTGCATTTACACAACCAAAAAAATACCAAACAAGGCAACATCCAACCAAAAACATCCAAAAGAAACATAAAACTACATTGATACCAAATTTCTTAACATACAATATTCCAACAAACAATTCGGACCTACATTCCAAGTCTAAAATAAACATCCCAACCTATAAAAATAAAATAAATTAGTTATCCAGACTCTTTTAACTAAGGACTTGTCAAGAGTTTATACATGACCAAAAAAAATCAAAGTAAAACACATACTTGAATACACAAGTTCAGGAATGGGCTAATCTCTTTCTTCAAGCTATCACAGATTAGTCCATATATTTTTTCAATACAAGCCATTAAGTGTTGCTTACACAACAGAGCCGTATACTTGACTTCTATTTTCAATTGTGTGTTTGGCTTTCCCTCCATTCCACTGTACCCACTGGAAATTCCCCTTCCCATTGAAGATGCACGAAAACCTTGTACATATAAGTAGACTTTTAAAATTTGAGTTAACTACATTTATATGGTAATTTCCTATTATAAAAATTAGGCATAAGATCAGCTGTAAATTGAGTTTTGAGTGATGAGGCTAACCTACAGGAGACAAGACCACATCTCCTATTCTATTATTTCAAGAAACTGGTAAGTTTTCTTGCTGCAATAATAAAGTTGGTCACTAAAATAGACATTTAGGTACTTTCTGGACATAGTTTAGATAGAACTTATAACTACATCAACTACAATTAGCTGACTCTATCAAGTTTTTATATAATACAATTAAAAAAAATCCATTTACTGCACAACATAACACATTGACATACAAACCACTTGGAAGTATTAGAGAACTCACGTCTTCATATGGGCATGAAACAAGTACTTTTCTATGATGTCCATAAATGCCTGCAAATTATCAGCAATACATAAAAAATTAGAAAATTGTACACTAATTGAGTGATTCAGTGGCAGGAACTTGTACACATAATTTACCTTGTGCTTAGCAAATATCAAAACTCTGTGTTGTTAAACATTTAGAGAGCCTTCAGAATTTGATACTTCCAGACCAATCCCGCACTCTTCCAATATTTACTGAAGGGAGACTAATTTTGGAGAGTGATGCGGCTTATGAAGCTCTGAAGCAATATCAGCACCTGCAGGGAAGTGATCTGGCAAAAGCTTAATGAGAGAATCTGGAGTCTTTTCACCAATAACAACCAACGGATGACTACAAAGTTTTAGCAGGAACTGAAGTGCCTGAAAGAGATGAAGCATAAAAAGGTTTTGAAGAGCATATCAAGATAAAAAGGGATACAAAAGTCTGAATTACACGTTCCAAAATTTACCTGGAAAACATGTAAGATGCTTTTGATGCAGAAATATCTTCTCCTTGGTCTACCTCATTCACCTTAACCATACTTGTAATGTCTTCCCTGACTCGTGAACCAGAAAATTGTTCATATAGTTTTAACTGGACATTGCTCTTGTCATAATACCAGTCTTGAATAATTTTTTCGGGTAAATCAGATAGGACTTCAGCTTTTGTTCGGCGCACGAGGAAGGGCATAACCTAAAATAGACAAAATCTTAATGATTGAACAAAATGATGCATTTTCATTCCAAACCAAGTCTTTTAATACAAAGAATCTAACAAACTTATGCAATGCTTCCATCACAAGTACCCCTGCTTCAGCATCCTTGTCTGAGCATTTAGAATCTCTGGCTGCCAGCAAGGATTTTCCATAAGTGGCTTGGAACTGTGACAATGACATCAAATAACATGTACTTGAGCACATACCGCTATAGAAAGAATTATATCATTTTTCATATATACTAAAAAGATTTGCAATGTTATAAGATAAAGTAATATTTTGAAAAACCAGGTTTAGAGAGGTAATCATATTAGAGGGGTTCTATTGTACTAATGTCCTGATTCAGATAAATTTTTAAATTAATTTAAAGAGTTTATTAATTTAGGGGGATTCTACTGTACCAAGCAGTTTCAATATAACATCAGATACCAAGCTAACCAGTTTGTAGATCCACTACGAGTTAAAAAAACAACAGTTATATTATTTAGCAGTCATCCATAAATATCTGACAAATAATACAGCCCCAAATACTGGAAATAGATTAGAACATACTTGTCTATCGGTACCAAGAAACCCTGGCATTAGAAAGTCAAAAAGGAACCACAGATCCAAGATATTGTTCTGAAATCCAAGTAAGAGTCGGATAAATCATCAGATAAATAGTCAGATAAATCGCCAGATAAATAGTACAGATTGCTTGCACTCCACAAAGCTTGTAAAATCTTAAAAATCTTGAGATTATGAAAAGAACTACATTCTTATCCCATTTCTTTTACTTATGAGCTTAAACTTAACGGTAATTCAGCATGGCCATCCTCTCAGACACTTCTGCCAGTGATTTGGGGTTCCAATTGATCAGAGCCATAACAAAAAAGCAAGTCTCTTCTTTGGTGTTTCCTTGGGCACATCGACCACAAATGATTCAATGACTAGGGTGCCAGCTCTCCCATCAATGACTTCTAGATGGACAGTAATAACTGAGGAATTTATTGGCACCTAAATGTAAGACTGATGCAGTATTACAAATGTTCTACAAGAATAGATTTGCTTTACCTTGAGCCTGTGATCACCACCAATAATTTTAACACCAAGTATGTGCTTAGTATCATCAAGTAGCTCCAACCTTTCGGTGCTTTTGGTGGCTGGAAGACCTGCCTTGACATTCACCTCTCTAACCCTTCCAATCATGAGGTCCCCCTGCACGACACACCTGCTAACAAAGGGCTTGTACTTCTGCGGTTGATCGAATCTCCTAACCAGTGACCATACCTGATAAACGAATACACTTGGTCAGAAAACAGAAAACCTTTACAACCAAATTTGCATAAACATTATTTTAATTTGTTTCACCCATAAAAAATAGCAGATAAATAATGTGCCTAAACATTTAAAGTCAACATGAGAAATTCTTATACTTGCTGATTTCTAAACAATAAGAGAATCAGAAAGTAAAGTAGCACCTTAATAATCTAATAAAAATACATTCATGAAATCCCAAAACTGGATACAAAAATAAAATTGCAAATATACATATAAAGAGAGGGGGGTGATAAAGAAAGTTACAATATCAACAGGAGCTTTGATGTATTTGGTAACAGAAGAAGAGCACTGATGAGCAGCTGGATTATGTTTATGCTGTCTTTTGACACACTCAACACTACTACTGCTATTTTCTATTTTTCCCAATAAATTTCAAGTGCTCACTTCTTCATTTCAATCAATCCCTCTTTGCCATCTTAACAAGCTAACTTACGGAATCAAAAGTACCTGACAAAAAAACAATCACCTATTAATTTAAAATGTGCATCAGATACTTTATAAAGAAAACGCAGAATCCCAGGTAAAAATCATATATACCAATCATGAATTTTCCGCAAACAAGAATATAAAAAATCAAAACTTGGGTAGTTACACAAACTAAATGAAGTAACAGAAGAACAAAATAAGAAAAATATCAGTATCACTTTCAAGATGGGCATATTACCGGTCACTAATAAATAGTCCAGTAACATCAGCAGAAGTAGATGACAACAGAAGTAGACGACATTTTGATAAGAAAAATCCCAGTAATTTTCACAAACAGTTGTTGTGCAATATCAATTAAGTAGAAGTATCTCAAGATCGAAACTTTTAGATCAACAATAGTTTGATAAACTTGCAGTATTCAACTAAATCAACAACGTTTAGACGAAAAATCAATCAATCGGAATAATACGAAGAACTTCAGATCAATAATATAGATAACACAAACATCCATACATATGAACAAAAAAGACAATTCAACACAAATCAGCCAACATATCAAATTGCATATTCAATAACATATAGAAATTAACATATGTAACACAAGAGATAGAATTACCTTAAACTCGATTCAAACCCTAAAGGCCCAAATTGAACTCGAATGAAGCCCCAAACTTCAAACAGGTCTTAATTTTAAAATCAGCCCTGAGAAAGAGAGAAATATTGAATCAATTGAAAAAACCCTAAAATAAGGGTGCCCATTTGTGTAAGAAAGAGGAGAGAGGGGAATGAAGAGATGTGTATGTAACAAAGAAGTATGTGTGTGTTCATATATAGTGTGTGTATAGCAGAGAGGGAGAGAGAGGGGGGATGGATGGACAGAGAGGGGAGGGAGAGAGAGCGAGGGAGAGAGAGAGAGATGTACACAAGAACTCAACTATATTTTTTGAACGAAACTCGTGGCCCTTTTCAAGATCTAAAGCCACTATTTAGGTCTAACCTTACCAATTTGAAGTTTAGTTTGCTCTAATTTGAAGCTCCAAACCATGAATTATAATTGGGGCTAAAATTAGGGTTTCAGCGAAAAAAGAGAAGAGACGGTGAGAAGATGAGAGATGAGATGAGAGGTAAGAAGACAAAGAGAGAAGTAGGGGAGAGATGAGAGAGATATGAGAGGTGAGAGAGACGAGAGATACAAGAGAGATGAGGGTCGGGGAGAGACGAGGGTCGCGGGAGTTATTTTGGAAACAAGGGGGAATAAAGTTAGTGAAATTTTTGTTAAAATTAATGGGGGAAAGTATACTGAAACCAGGGGAAAAAAAGACAAGTAATTTTTATTTTTTTTAAAAAGGCCATAGACAGCGGTTAAGAAAATCAACCGATGTCAAAGTTAAAAGCATATTTGTGGCCTTTTTAATTTCTGAACATAGACAACGACTACTAAGTGAAACCGATATCAGTATTTGTATTCAACATCGCTTTTTACAAAACCGATGTTAAACTGTATTTTAACATCGGGTGCATTACATGCCGATGTCTAAGCACTGATGTCGTATCTACTATTTCTAGTAGTGTTACAACGGTTACTCGTCCCGTTGTGTGAAGCATATCAAGACAATAGTTTGAAAAAACCATTGTGCAAACTCTACTTTTTTGTGATTTTTTTACAACCGTTCACAAAACCGTTGTATGAACCTTGGATTAGACAATTATTTTATGAGGGAAAAATAAAACCGTTGTCTGTCATTTTGGGATAACGGTTCTTTTGTCAACTGTTGTCTAATTAGTGTTGTCTGAACCTGTTTTTCTTGTAGTGTTTATACAGTTCTATAACTGCAATTTAAATTTTGTAGTTAAACACACAAACACACAGATATATATATATATATCAATTATGTTTTAAAATGTATTTTAAAAAAATATACATTTTTATACAGTTTATCTACCTTATACTAAGTATCTAATATCAAGATTATCGGCGTTGACCGAGAATCGAACTTTACGACAAAAACAAGTTTTTCACCACTTAAGTTATATATACGTATGAAAAGAAAAAAAAGAAAATAAAGTGATGACCTTTATGCCATCTCATTTTCATTTCATATTTATTTATATAAATTTTATGAATGTAATTAAATTTATAAAAATGTATTATTTATTATTACGTAATTGTTGTATGAATATAAAATAAAGTTAAAATAATCATTTACCGTATTCAAAAATTAATTTCTTATAGGCGCAAGTTCGTTGGAGATTATATTTTGATGTAAATACATGCTCGTGCCTCGCACGGGCTTTTACGCTAGTTCTGACTTGAATTACAACAACCATGTATCAAATTTCACCTTTCGTCATTTAATTCACTAATTTTAGTAAGAAAGAAAGGTGATAATTAAAATAGCAAAATAATTACAATATGAACGTCATTCTTAAGATAAAAATTATAATTATTAAATATAACTAAATAACGGGGTGAAGGCCTTAAATAACCATATTTTAATAATCACTACCCAAATTACCCAATAGAAGTTTAGACTGCCCAAAATACCCCTCAAATACTCCATTTTCATTGGAGTAACATCTTGATACTCCGGTAGCAAAGGAGTATCAAGATGATGTTTCTTTGCCAGTGGAGTATTATGCATGATATTCCTTTGTCAGTGGCGTATCAACCCAGACACTTGATTGTCAGTGGAGTATCAGCCCATACACTTGATTGTTAGTGGAGTAACACGTGAGATATTACTTTGTCACTGAAGTAACATCTAAATTTTTTAAAAATCATTAAATTAAGGTTCACACTTTAATTAGGGTTTAGGCTCTAGGGTTTAGGGGACCCTAAATCATAAATCCTAAATTAATTTTTTATTCATTTTTTTAAAAATATTCATAAACCCTAGAGAAGGAATTGTTCAACCCTAGAAATATTAATTATAAAATTTTGTAAATTTTGTAATTAATAAAATTAGAAATTAATATTTAATTTTAAAAAAGTGAAAAAATTAAATGAAGGCGGAGTATCATGCCTGCTACTCCACTGAGAAAGGAGTATCAAGAATGATACTCGACCGACAGATGAGTATCACCTGTGATACTGTACTAGAAAATGAGTATCACCCTAATACTCCACTGAAAGTGGCGTATCATCATGATACTTAGTGGAGTATCACTAAGTATCACGTGTATCTTGGGCAAAATGGCCTCCAAAAAAAGGTATTTTGGTCATTTTTTCAATTTATTCGCTAAAAAGGAATGAAGCAAGACTAAGTACTGTACATCTTTTAATGATTTTTTTGTGAATATATATTTGACTTTACGAACAACTTGAGCCAAATTATCAATAGATTTTATAAATTTTATTTATCACTTTAGAAACTCACAAATGTTAATTTTTGTTGTCTCATAAAAGATTTTGTTAAACAAAAAAATTAATAATAAAATTTTCGTAACATATAACATTCAATTTTCAATTTGTAATATCAGTTACTACATAATTAATCTTCATATATAATATAATCAAACAAACATTCTTGAAATAGAACACAGTGGCTTTATATCTTAGTTTTACTCTGAATTGTGATCGAAATGGTCATTACCCATGTTATTGATTGTATATCAGAAATCAATGGTGAGTCTGGATTTCAATTTTTTTACTTTATTTAGAATTTTTACATTTCAAATAAATAATATAATATAATTATTCATTTTATATAAAAATATATTTGGGTTTTAAATTTTAAATTAATCATAATATATCGTGCATTTTTTGACCTACCAATTTAGGCCCAAAACCATATAAATAGCCCAAATCAAACTACTTTCTATAAGCTACTAAAGCTACTTTCTAGAAACAGCTTTCTAGAATATGGCCCCACAAAAGTCACACACTTTATATGAATATATACTAGCTTAAAATCATGTTTTTTCTTCATACAGATCTAAAAATCGATATACATGTCTAGTATCCATAAAAAAATCAGACTTGTAACCTCAATTCAACAACAGAGGCGCGATAAAATCACTCTGTCTCTAACGCTTATATGTCCCAATTCAAACTCTTGTAATCTTCAATGATTTACCTTTGGTCTTCAAGTAATTATCAGCGAGTTTGTAATATCTCTATCCTGTATGTATATGTACAATCAAATATTTGTATGCACGCCCTATATTATTGTTATTGTATCAAGTAAATTTTGATATTTAATTAAGATATTACACTGCTATTTCTAATATTTGTAGTTGTATCTTTTCGAGTATAATGATTTGGGTAGTTTATTTGTATTTATGTTTTATTGTTTAGACAGCCTAATGTGTATCTATATTCTCTTTTTTGTTGTTGGTTAATGTAGATTTAAAATTATAATGGAAGAATAAGAAAGTTCGACCATTAGTAGATCTAAAAAAAAGATTTAAGAAATCTACATCCAAAATATCATTTGATGCAATAATTAATATGTAGAAAGCTCCCGTCCGTGAAAGTTTAGAACTGGAGCTGCTCCGACATGATTTCTGAACTTGTTCCCGACCTGTTGGCCCAATGCAAATTTGACCGATTTTTGAATCACCTATTTTAATGAGGGTCAGGAAAATTGAAAATAATTGGATAAGTAAGGGAATGCAGATGGAACATGCTATAAGATCATCTTGATTTGGGGCTGAACCTTTCAAAAAGAGGAACGAAATACACAAAAGGAAGGACTTGTTGGCTTCCACGAGGATGGATGACGAGCTGCAAGTCTCGGATGAACGGTGTTAGTGTAGGAGTCGTTGATAAAGTAAAACAATCTTTGTCATTTAAATACATTCAACTAAGTGACAAAGATTTTTTAACGTTATCAACCACTCCAGCATTAACACCATTCATCCGTGGCTTGTAGCTTATCTTCCAACCTCGTGAAAGCTAACTCAACCTTCCTTTTGTGCATTTCATTTCTATTTTTGAAAGCATTACCAGAAATCAAGATGATCCTCTAGTTTGTTCCATGCGGATGCCATTGCTTCCCCAATTTCTTTCAACTTCCATGACCTCCATCAAAGTGGGGGACACATAAATTGGGTCAGATTCGGGTTCAGACAACATGTCGAGTAAGGGTGCAAGCTTCGGATTAGATGTTTCACCGACAAGAGCTTCCCACATATCAACTATTGCATCGATTGCAGGTAAGTCCACCGGGCCAAGTATCCGATTTGTAATGAAGGATTGGAAAGGTTGTTACAGTTTGTCGTCGGACTAAAATGTTTTTAGTGTAGTTTATCTCTAGACTAAGAAATTTTAGTAACAAACACGATTAGTCCTCCGATTAAATAAATTTATAAGTTTTTCTAGAAAATACTAGAAATCGGGAGGTAGGCTAACTTGAATGGATTTGAGTTTTTTGTTTATTGTAATTGTATACTGAATTCATTTTATGGAACCGTAATATAGGTAATTGTCTGTTAAAAAATTTAAGACATTTAGATGATATTCAAGTGACTCAATTAATTTAACATATACCTATACTGATATTTTTTCAACTAAATTACGCAAAAGGTCTAAGGGGAGCCTTTTGACATTATAATATAAGTAATATTTTTGCAAATTACAATTTCTTTTATCTGTATAATTTTATATGAATTATTGGTATCTATATTTTAATGATATATGTTATCTTTGAAGCATAATCATAAACTTGCTCGAGATAGAGAGATAACATAATTTTTTTGTATGAACTTTATAGATTCATACAAAACATAATGTCAAAACATTCTTGTCATTTCTTGTTGCACACTAAAGAAGGTCAATTGAGTGCATTTCATAATTGTATACATGCTATAACATGTTAGATCTATAATATATAATTTTCCTTTTTCCATGCTCATTCCATATTTTACTTTAGTTTGTAAATTAATTCAAATTTGTATACTTGATTATTTGGTACTAAGTGGAGTTGTTAATTAATTACATCATGAATAGTTTTGTAATTTATGCAGTTATTGCAAGCTAACTAGTGTTATATATTATAACAAATACTGTATATTTTACCATAAATAAATTTAATATATTTTAACGAATTAACTCTTAAATAATGTTCAATAAAACTACAAATTAAGAGTAATTATTTTTTTTTAAAATGAATACAAATTTTGATATTCGTAACCATATAAAGTTAACATAATTAAAATCATATTTTATACAATATATTTAATATATAATTTTGATTCATAAATAAGCTTAAATCGATATTATTAAATTAAACCCGGTCCAGATCTATACAAATTAATTGTCAAAACGGTCCAAATATGTGTTGTTTCATGTCTATGCATTGGTTTTCTGATTTCGCAACCCCTAATAAAACAAAATTAAATGAATTTATCATCATTCAACAATTTTTTTCTTCTAAAAACACAATATTTTTTTTGTCACTAACGTCACTTTTTTACCGGGTTATACCTATTCCATTAATTTTGACTTCTTACCATTAGGATTCATGTTCACTTCAAATAAATAGTTTCCATCATATTCAGTTTCAGGACCAATATTAGGATTTTTACCTTCAATCGATTCCGAAAGTCACGATCTATATATTTATATGAATAAAAATATCAAACTCTTGTCGAATTATTAACCATATTTCACCTTTGAATTCGAATATAATTAAAACAAAAATTTTAAGTGGGTTACGAGATAGTGGATTGAGAAAGAAAAAAAATTGACTTGTGACTTAAATTTTAAAATCATATAGAATGAAAATTTAGTTTGGTCTGGAAATGAAGAACAAGAGGGAGAGAAAAGAGAACATCAATTTAATAAAAAATTTATAAATGAATTCAAATGTAAAATTGGTAATAATAAAAATATATTTTATAGTTCATTGATAGATTTTTGAAAATGCAACTTAACGAGGGTTATATTTCTATTCACGACATCAAAGATTTTTAACATAATTGTTTGAATTTGATAATTACTACATCAACTAGAAACATAATTATATACTCATAATTTGTCATCTCTCTCTTACTTCTCTTCTCTTCTCTTCTCTTCTCTTATTACTAAAATTGGAGTATGCGATAGGAATCGAACCCTTTACTTCTTATTAACAAATTTCATGAAATTACCATCACGCTACATAACTTTTTGAGTGAAAATTAAAATTCTTATTAGATAAGTTATATCCTCTCTTTTTTAACAAATTCTATAATTTATTACTTAAACATTTGAGTGGATAAAATGTTAATTTATACAATTCTATAGCTGTAATATAAATTTTGTAGTTAGACACGCACACACACACACACATATATATATATATCATTTAGGTTGTAATTGTTTTGATATATATATTTTATAAAATTAAATACATTTTATACATTTTTGGGATTTGTTTTCAAAAACTCATAATTCCATTTAATTTCAGTTTGACTTGTGTGCTTATCGAGTCAAAATTATTCGGTTTAATCCGGAGATACTTGGAATGAGTAATCGGATCAGAAAAATCAAATGTATTAAAAAGTTAATTTTAAAAACTAATTCATTAGGCCATCTCGAAGTGCCATTTTATTGGTTGTGAAATCACGATTTTGTCTTTTTATGTTGGAAAAATATAAAAATGTCATCCTTACACAATTTTTGTTAAAAATAAGTAAAATTCGTGTATCTTATAGGAATCGAACCTCCTTATCTCCTACTTAAAAATTTATGTCACTATAATTATGTTACATAATTTTTTAGTGCAAATTAAAATTCTTATTTATATAACTTCCCCTCCTTTTCTCAAATTTTATTTTTATTAATTTAACTTTTAAGTAAATGAAATGTTAGATTATATTATTTACGTGACTCCCACTTTTTAAGTTTCTGTTACGTTATTCTAAAATTTTATAAATGCCACCACTTTGTTATTTAAGCAAAAAATATATTCAAATTGTGTTAGTATCTAGAATCCAACCTCTAACTGAATTATATCTTAGAACCATGGTGCTATAATGAATTTTGATTTTTTTTTAAAGTTTTGTTAAAAAAAATATATTTTCTCCTTTTTTAATTTTAACTTTTGAGTAAATAAAATCATAGTAGCGTCCATGCATATGCGTACTGAATTGAAGTGCAACTACTGGAAGTCTTCTTTTCTTGTGTGATTCTAAGGCTTGCATAAAGAATCCGTCTTTTGTTTGAATCGGTCGTTGATTCAAGGAATGGCTGAGCGGATTAGTAATGCATCAAAGATGCTATAAGAAAATGGGCTAATAAAAAACCTTGCAGGGAGCCATTTCATTGTGCAATAACAACTTTGCAGCAAAGGCAGATATGGAGTTGTGATTAAAAGAAACACCAGGGAGCATATTTTTGTTTGGAACAAGAGTGCTGCAGCAAGGCAATGTTTGATCGTTACACAACACTTCCAGCAAGAGAAACCAGGAATTGTTACATTGGCAAGGTGGTTAGACACGCGCACACACATATATATATATATATATCAATTAGGTTGTAATTGTTTTGATATATATATTTTATAAAATTAAATACCTTTTATACATTTTTGGGATTTGTTTTCAAAAACTAATAATTCCATTTAATTTCAGTTTGACTTGTGTGCTTATCGAGTCAAAATTATTCGGTTTAATCCGGAGATACATGGAATGAGTAATCGGATCAGAAAAATCAAATATATTAAATAGTTAATTTTAAAACTAATTCATTAGGCCATCTCCAAGTGTCATTTTAATCGTTGTGAAATCACGATTTTACCTTTTTATGTTGGAAAAATATAAAAATATCATCCTTACACAATTTTTGTTGACAATAAGTAAAATTGGTGTATCTTATAGGAATCGAACCACCTAACCTCCTACTTAAAAATTTCATGTCACTGCCATTATGCTACATAACTTTTTTAGTGCAAATTAAAATTCTTAATAGATAACTTCCCCTCATTTTATCAAATTCTATTTTTTATTAGTTTAACTTTTAAAGAAATGAAATGTTAGATTATATTATTTACGTGACCACCACTTTGTTATTCAAGCAAAAAATGTATTCAAATTTTGTTGGTATCGAGAATCGAACCTGTGACTAAATTATATCTTAGAACCATGGTACTATAATGAATTTTGATATTATTTTAAAAGTTTTGTTAAAAATAATATTTTAACTTTTGAGTAAATAAAATGATAGTTTATGCAGTTCTATAGTTGCAATTTAAATTTCACTGTTAAACACACAGACACACCCACACACATATATATATATATATTATGTTTTAAAATGTATTTTAAAAAAATAAACATTTTCTAAATAGTTTATCTACCTTAAACTAAGTATCTAATATCAAAATTATCGGGGGGACCGAGAATCGAACTTTACGACAAAAATAAGTTTTTCACCACTTAAGTTATATATATGTACGAAAAGTAAAAAAAAATACATTGATGACCTTTATTCCATCTCATTTTCATTTCATATTTATTTATTGAAATTTTCATGAATGTAATTAAATTTATAAAAATGTATTATTTATTATTACGTAATTGCTATATGAACAAAAAATAAAGTTAAAATAATCATTTACCTTATTCAAAAATTAATTTCTTATAGGCGCAAGTTCGTTTGAGATTATATTTTGATATAAATACATTTACCATGTATCAAATTTCACCTTTCGTCATTTAATTCACTAATTTTAGTAAGAAAGAAACGAGATTATTAAAATAGAAAAATAATTACAATATGAACGTAATTCTGACGATAAAAATTATAATTATTAAATATAACTAAATAACGGGGTGAAGGCCTTAAATAAATATATTTTATTAATCATTACCCAAATTACCCACTAGAAGTTAAAACTGCCTAAAATACCGACCATATACTTCATTTTCAGTGGAGTAACAACTTGATACTCCAGTAGCATAGGAGTATCAAGATGATACTTCTTTTGCCAGTGGAGTATTATGCATGATACTCCTTTGTCAGTGGAGTATCAGCCCAGACAGTTGATTGTCAGTGGAGTATCAGCCGAGACACTTGATTGTCAGTAGAGTAACATGTGATATATTACTTTGTCAGTGAAGTATCATCTAATTTTTTTAAAAATTATTAAATTAAGGTTCACACTTTAATTACGGTTTAGGCTCTAGGGTTTAGTGGACCCTAAATCGTAAATCATAAATTGATTATTTATTTATTTTTTAAAATATTCCTAAACCCTAGATAAAGGAATTTTGAACCCTAGAAATATTAAAATTTGTAAAATTTTGTAAATTTTGTATATAATAAAATTATAAATTAATATTCTAATTTTAAAAAAGTAAAAAAATTACATGACGGTGGAGTATCATGCCTTCTACTCCAGTAAAAAAGGAGTATCAATAATGATACTCCACTGACAGATGAGTACCACCTGTGATACTCTACTGGAAAATGAGTAGCACCCTTATACTCCACTGAAAGTGGAGTATCATCATGATATTTAGTGGAGTATCACTAGGTATCATGTGTATTTTGGGCAAAAGGGCCTCTAAAAAAAGGTATTTTGGTTATTTTTTCATTTTATTCGCTAAAAAGGAATGAAGCAAGACTAAGTACATACTACTAGAAAGAGTAGATACGACATCGATATTTAGACATCGGCATGTAATGTACCCGATGTTAAAATCTTGTTTAACATCGGTTTAGAAATAAGCGATGTTGAATACGAATACTGACATCGGTTTCACAAAGTAAGTGTTGTCTATGTTCAGAAATTTAAAAGGCCAAATATATGCTTTTAACTTTGACATCAGTTAATTTTGTTAACCGTTGTCTGTTTTAAAAAAAATAAAAATTTACTTATCTTTCCCCCTCCCCCATTTCAGACACTTTTCCCCCCTTTAATTTTAACAAAAATATTCTCCCCCCTTTCATTTACCTCTTTGCAAAAGTATCCCCCCTCTTTCCCTCTTTACTCGCACACCCCTCGCACACCCGACTCTCTCTCTCAAACATCGATGACACCTCTCTCTTTCTCTCTATCTCGAACCTCAACTTCATCTTAAACACCACGACTCTCCGTCGTCTCTCTTCTCTTTCTTTATTTTCTTGCCACTCCCCCTAAACCCTAATTAGAAACTAGTATATAATCGACACTGAAATTGGACCTGATTAGGAACCAAATCGAACTTCAAATTGGTAAGGTTAGAACTAAATATTTGGTTTAGAGCTTGAAAAGGGCCATGGGTTTTGTTCTAAAAATATCGTCGAGTTCTTGTGTATATCCCTCTTTCTCCCTCGCTCTCTCTCCCCCCCTCTCTCTCCCTCTCTCCTATGCACACACTGTATGTGAACACACACTTACTTCTTTATTACACCCACATCTCTCTACTCCCCTCTCTCCTCTTTCTTACACATATATGTACCCTTATTTTAGGGTTTTTCAATTGATTCAATCTTTCTCTCTTTCTCAGGCTGATTTCAAAATTAGGACTTGTTTAAGTTTGGGGTTTCATTCGAGTTCAATTTGGGCCTTTATGGTTTGAATCGCGTTTAAGGTAATTCTGTCACTTGTGTTACATATGTTAATTTTTATATGTTATTGAATGTGCAATTTGATATGTTGGTTGATTTCGTGTTGAATTGTCTTTTTTGTTCATATATATGGATGTTTGTGTTATCTATATTATTGATATTAAGTTCTTCTTATTTTTCCGATTGATTGATTTTTCGTCTAAACGTTGTTGATTTAGTTGAATACTGCAATTTTATCGAACTATTGTTGATCTGAAAGTGTCGATCGTGAGATATTTCTACTTAATTAATATTGTTCAATGTTCTCAATTTGAGCAGGTGATAAGAACATTATTGTTCCTTAAAGATAATTTCCAACATTGATTGAGATTCAAATACAACATATTAACTAGTTTAGATTTGTAATATCAGTGAGTGGTGAGGGAATGAGTACACAATGGAAATAAACTAATGTCATAATAATTTAAAATAATTATTGTTAAATGTAATTTTAAATAATTTGGCTTGTTAATTTGTAATGGGAAAAAACCCTTTACAGGCCCTGCCCTCATTAAGTAACATGTGTAGAGGGAAGACAGATTTGAGAGAGATTAAAGGAAGTAGTATGAGATAATTTAGAGAGAGAAGTGATAGTTTGAATCAGATTAGGATGTTATGAAGTAGTAAGGGACTGGACTCTCTCTAATTATAGGGAGATATGGTTGGGAATAAAGAAATAAGTTCTAGAGAGAAAATTTATCATCTGTAATATTTATTAAATTACTTTTAATTATTTTTATGAAATCTCCTAAATAGGTAGAATTGAAATGACTACAAGTTGTTGTTGGACCTTGTCTATGATAATGTAATGTTAGCATTAAAAAATACTCCGCCCCACTCTCACCCTTCCATTTATGCAATTATTGCAAACTGAAGTCACTTGATCCATGGAGAAGCTATTTGGCAGTTTGTCATGTATTTTCTCTTTGGTCTGATGTTTGTCATACGTTTTAAAATTATATTCAGTATTTTTTTGTTATTTCTTCTCCTAAAATGAACACTTATGGGAGGGGAATAAATGATTTCTTTCAAGATATAATTGGAGTTACTGTTAGAGCAAAAAATTATAGAATCATATTGTGAGTTACAGACTTTTAGAAGATCTCAATAATGGATTTATGCTGTAATGATCAGAAGCATGAAACTTATGACTCATCATATTCAGAGGATATATTTGATTGAATGACCATACAATACATCTTTACAGACAACTTATTTTTCATTAAAGCACAGACTGGTGGTCATTGTTCTGAGAAAATTTACACACTATAAAAGAATATTTGCTATTTTATGAACTTTATGATTTTAACTTTACTTTTATTTTATCAATAATTTTATGTAATTTAAGTTGGGCAGGGGAAAATTTTCTTAAACAGAGATAATGCAAAATTGTGAATTATGTGATTTTCTTTCTGATACAAAAATTGTAGTAACAATGTGAGAGTAGAGTGCATTTTTATCACACCTTGGTCTATCAAGGCACCAATTAAGTGCAGGTTGAATGCTTAATGCAGCTGAACTCTTAACCACAAACAAGTTATCGGAGCTTGCTTTCTTTCTATCTAATAATAATAAGATGAAGTTTTGGAAAGAGCTGAAGGAATCAGAAGAGAATATAACGAGCTTGAAACTGTCTGGTTTATGGCTGGGTGTTTGTTTCAGGTTATTTATCTGCGTCCCTCTTTTAGAAACAAAGTATACTGCTATTCTATAATCTAGATGGTAATGTTGTGTTATTTCTATTGCAACAATATCCCTATGACATACCCACAAAAGCCTTTCCTTTTGAGATATTTCCTTTGTTGTAGTTCAATCTTGTGTTGTACATTTGCAGGTTTGCCTTACTAAGTGCTCAATAGTACATCTTAACTAAGAATCATAAAATAGTTGCTTCATGAGTTCCTTCATTTCTTTTAAGAATCCATGTACTTCGGAAAATTTAATTAAAATCTTGTTTGATAAAAAGAGAGGAAAGGAAGATTAGTACCTCTTACAATAGCTTGTCTAAAATAAATCTCATTTGGTTAGTTCTATCGACTATTAAATAATTGCAATGGGAATTAATTTGAGCATAACTTTTGTTAGTACGTAAGAAGAGAAAGGAGCTGTGATTTTTTCAACTAATATTTTCACCTACTTTTGATACTTTGACAAGATTCATCTAAATTGTACGATCAATTTTGAACTCAGAGGGTGAGTTTGGCACGAAGATGCTGTTCAATTGGTTGTAGATTGTCCATACAAGGTCGGGGATCCAATTTTTGTATGGTATGATGTTTAATTGGAAATTTGCAATTGTATAATATTCTACATTTTTTTGCTAAGCAATGGTTCCTATGCGGACGGGCCCTTCTAGGCTTTAAGTTTCATACTTTTAATATTACAAAATGTGAAAAGCCATTACTAGCTGGTACTTATTATTGGTGTGGTCCACAACCTAATTCCAAATTGCTTATAAACTATGGTTTCGTGGACGATGATAATCCTTATGAACGTATTATGATTGAGATGATTATTTTTACTTTCACCAGTGCGTAATACTCTTTTTGTTAGGGTGATTTTGGTGCATGTGAACACTAATCACACCATAATTCCAGAGAGGATTAAGCGTTACGAACAGTACAAATGGCAAGAAACCAGAGGCATTGATGAGGAACTTCTCATCCGTGAACTTCCTAAGGATGTGTGAAGGGACATAAACTGCCATCTTTGTTTGGCTTTAAAGACTAGAGTAAGTGGCTAAGTACAATGCAATAAGTTAGCACATTGTTGTACATTTTAGCTCTCATTTATGTTTTCATTTGATATATTTGTGTTGCATATCTTATATCTCCTACTAGTACTACAATTACGTTTCTGTTGGCACAATCTCTTTGGATGCAAAACATTTTCTAGCCTAGACAAAGGCGGTGCTATTCAGTACTTACCGCGTAGCCTTATTTTTAGATGTATATATTAAAAACAACCAAGCTTGACCAGGTATTGTATACTGCAAGGGTGATAGATAACAGCATTTTATATGAAAACTATACTATGCTGCAGAATTGGATTACATAATGTTGAAATATAAAAAAAAATATAGATCTGAACTAGATAATGAAATTATATGAAGTTGCCAAATATTTTACAGTGCTTGTATTTTAGCTCCCCTGACCTTCAATACTGGCTTGTAGGTTCCAATATGTGCAAGCATGGATGAACAATTGTTGGATGCTATGTGTGATCGACTTAAGCCAGTTCTTTACATTGAGAAGAGCTGTATAGTCCGTGAAGGTGATCCAGTTGATGAAATGCTTTTTGTGATGCGTGGAAAGATTTAACAATGACCACCAATATATAAACTCTTGACAAGTCCTTAGTTAAAAGAGTTTGGATAACTTAGTAATTTCATTGGTATTAGGTGGGATGTTTATTTTAGACTTGGAATGTATGACCGAATCGATTGTTGGAATATTGTATGTTAAGAAATTTGGTATCAATGTAGCTTTATGTTTCTGTTGGATGTTTTTGGTTGGATGTTACATTGTTTGGTATTTTTTTGGTTATGTAAATGCAATTGGTTCATGTGGCTGTAAAAAAGCAACAGGATGGTATGTAATTTACACCACATTAACATCACAATGGTAAATGTAAACCAATGTAAAAAATGTACAAAAGACATCATGTAAAATAATATTAATCAAAAAAGAACTAAAAAACAGATGTGAAATAGTCATTTGACATCGGTTCTGAGAAATTGACTGATGTTAAACAAAAAGATTTAACATCGGTTTCGTGAAGAACACCCACGTCTTATCCATCATTTCACATCGGGGGGCTAATTTAACCGATGTCTGATCAAACATTTCACATCGGGCAACTAATCTATCTGATATCTGATCTAGCATTTCACATCGGTTTGTTTGAAAGAATTTTAATAAATGGCTTTTAGAGCTTGTAGGTTTCATTTTTTAATGGATAAATACCTCATAATATACTCATATTCACCTAATAATACTGTAATATAAGCTGAAATTTGTTGCAAAGACATCATATTTAATCTTAAAACCGATGTATAGCACTGTAATAGACATCTGTTGTTAACCGATGTCAAAGACTGATGACATTTAACATCACACGCGAAGAAATCGGTTCAGATTTTTTTTAACATCAGTTCTGAACCGATGTCTGATCCCATATTTCTAGTAGTGATAATACATCTTTTAATGAAGTTTCTTGTCAATATATATTTTACTTTAGAATAACTTGAGCCAAATAATCAATAGATTTTATAACTTTTATTTATCACTCAGAAACTCACAAATGTTAATTTTTGTTGCCTCATAAAAGATTTTGTTAAACAAAAAATTAATATTATAATTTTCATACCAGATAACATATAATTTTCAATTTGTAATATCAATCACTACATAATTAATCTCAATAGATAATATAATCAAACAAGCATTCTTGAAAAAGAAGATATTAGCTTTATATCTTAGTTTTACTCTGAATTGTGATCGAAATGGTCATTACCCATGTTATTGATTGTATATCTGAAATCAATGGTGAATCTGAATTTCAATTTTTTTACTTTATTTAGAAATTTTACATTTCAAATTAATAATATACTATGATTATTCATTTTATATAAAAATATATTTGGGTTTTATATTTTAAATGAATAATAATATATCGTGCATTTTTTGACCTGCCAATTTAGGCCTAAGACCATATAAATAGCCCAAATCAAACTACTTTGTAAAAGCTTCTAAAGCTACTTTCTAGAAACAACTTTCTAGAATATGGCCCCACAAAAAGTTACACATTTTATATGAATATATACCGGCTTAAAATCATATTTTGTTTCTTAATACGGATCTAAAAATTGATATACATGTCTAGTATCCATAAAAAATCAGACTTGTAACTTCAATTCAACAATACAGACGCGATAAAATCACACTGTCTCTAACGCTTGTATGCCTCAATTCAAACTCTTGTAATCTCCGATGATTTACCTTTGGTCTTCAAGTAATTATCAACGAGTTTGTACTATCTCTATCCGGTATGTATATGTACAATCACATATTTGTATGCACGCCCTATATTTTTTATAGTTGTAATCATTGTTATTGTATCAAAAAATTTAATATTCAATTGAGATATTATACTGCTATTTCTAATATTTGTAGTTTTATCTTGTCGAGTATTATGATTTGGGTAGTTTATTTGTATTTATGTTTTATTGTTTAGACAGCCTAATGTGTATCTGTATTCTCTATTTTGTTGTTGGTTAATGTATATTTAAAATTGTAATGGAAGAATAACAAAGTTCGACCACTAGTAGATCTACAAAAAAGATGTAAGAAATCTACATCCAAAATATCATTCGATGCAATAGTTAATGTGTAGAAAGCTCCCGTCCGTGAAAGTTTAGAACCGGAGCTGATCCGACATGATTTCTCAACCTGTACCCGACCTGTTGGCCCAACGCAAATTCGATCGATTTCTGAATCCCCCATTTTAATGAGGGTCAGGAAAACTGAAAATAATTGGAGAAGTAAGGGGATGCAGATGAAACATGCTATAAGATCATCTTAATTTGGGGTTGAACCTTTCAAAAAGAGGTACGGAATACACAAAAGGAAGGACTTGTTGGCTTCCACGAGGATGGATGACGAGCTGCAAGTCTCGGATGAACGGTGCTATTGCATGAGTCGTTGATAAAGTAAAACAATCTTTGTCATTTAAATACATTCAACCACTCCAGCACTAGCACCATTCATCTGAGGCTTGTAGCTTATCTTCCAACCTCGTGAATGTTAACTCAACCTACCTTTTGTGCATTTCATTTCTATTTTTGAAAGATTTACCAGAAATCAAGATGATCCTCTGGTTAGTTCCATCTGGATGCCATTGTTTCCCCAATTTCTTTCAACTTCCCTGACCCCCATCAAAGTGGGGGACACATAAATTGGATCGGATTCGGGTTCAGACAACAGGTCGAGTAAGGGTTCGAAAATTGTGTAGGATCCAGGTGCAAGCTTCGGTTTAGATGTTTCACCGACAAGAGCTTCCCAAATATCAATTGAATCGATTGCACGTAAGTCCTCCAGGCCAAGTGTCTGATTTGTAATGAAGGAATTGAAAGGTTGTTGCAGTTTGTCGTCGGACTAAAATATTTTTAGTGTAGTTTATCTCCAGACTAAGAAAATTTTAGTAACAAACACGATTAGTCCTCCGATTAAATAAATATATATGTTTTTCTAGAAAATACTAGAAATCGGGAGGTAGGCTAACTTGAATAGATTCGAGTTTTTTATTCATTGTAATTGCATTCTGAATTAATTTTATGGAATCGTAATATAGGTAATTGTCTATTAAAAAAATTAAGACTTTTAGATGATATTCAAATGACTCAATTAATTTAACATATACCTATAATGATATTTTTTCCACTAAATTACGTAAAAGGTCAAAGGGGAGCCTTTTAACATTATAATATAAGTAATATTTCTGCAAATATTATCTGTATAATTTTATATGAATTTTTGGAATCTATATTTTAGTGATATATATTATCTTTGAAGCATAATCCTGAATTTGCTTGAGATAGACAGAGAACATAATTTTTTTGTATGAACTTTATAGATTCATACAAAACATAACATCAAAAAATTCTTGTCATTTCTTGTTGCACACTAAAGAAGGTCAATTGAGTGCATTTTATAATTGTATACATGCTATAAACGTTTAGATCTATAATATATAATTTTCCTTTTCTTACGCTCATTCCATATTTTCTTTAGTGTGTAAATTAATTCAAATTTGAATACTTAATTATTTGGTACTACGTGGAGATGTTAATTAATTACATCATGAATAGTTTTGTAATTTATACACTTACAGTAAGCTAACTATTGTTAAATATTATAACAAATACTGTATATTTTACCATAAATAAATATAATATATTTTAACGAATTAACTCTTAAATAATGTTCAATTAAACTACAAATTAAGAGTAACTATTTTTTTAAAAAATGAATATAAATTTTGATATTCGTAACCATATAAAGTTAACATAATTAAAATTATATTTTATACAATATGTTTAGTATATAACTTTGATTCATTAATAAGCCTAAATCGATATTATTAAATAAATCCGGTCCAGATCTACACAAATTAATCATCAAAACAGTCCAAATCTATGTTGTTTCATGTCTATGCATTGGTTGTCTGAGTTCGCAACCCCTAATAAAACAAAATTAAATGAATTAATCATCATTCAACAATTTTTTTCTTTTAAAAACACAATATTTTTTTATCAATAACGTCACTTTTTTACCGGGTTATATCTATTCCATTAATTTTGACTTCTTACCATTAGAATTCATGTATCTCTTCAAATAAATAGTTTCCATCAATTTCAGTTTGAGGACCAATATTAGGATTTTCACCTTCAATCGATTCCAGAACTCACAATCTATATATTTGTGTGAATAAAAATATCAAACTCTTGTCAAATTAAAAACCCTATTTCACCTCTGAATTCGAATATAATTAAAACAAAATTTTGAAGTGGGTTAAGAGGTAGTAGATTGAGAAAGAAAAAATTTGACTTGTGACTTAAATTTTAAAATCATATAGAATGAAAATTTAGTTTGGTGTGGAAATGAAGAACAAGAGGGAGAGAAAAGAGAATGTCAATTTAATAAATATTGTAATAATGAATTCGAATGTCAAATTGGTAATAATAAAAATATATTTTATAGTTCATTAATAGATTTCAGAAAATGCAACTTAAGGAGGGTTATAGTCTTATTCACGACATCAGAGATTTTTAACATAATTGTTTGAATTTGATAATAACTACCTTAAGGAGAAACATAATTAAATACTTATAAATTGTCATCTATCTCTTACTTCTCTTCGCTTCTCTTATTATATATTATATGTCAACCGAGGGTAAAAAGAGCCAATTTAATGACTGTGAAATCACGATTTTGCCCTTTTATTTTGAAAAATTATAAAAATGTTATTATTACACAATGTTTTTTAAAAATAACTAAAATTGGTGTATGCAATGGGAATCGAACCCCTTACCTCCTATTAACAAATTTCATGTAATTACCATCACAATACTTAACTTTTTGAGTGCAAATTAAAATTCTTATTAGATAAGTTATATCGTCTCTTTTTTATGAAATTCTATTCTTTATTACTTTAACTTTTGAGTGGATAAAATGTTAGTTTATACAATTCTATAGCTTTAATATAAATTCTATAGTTAGACAAACACACACATATATCAATTATGTTGTAATTGTTATGATATATATATCTTATAAAAATTAAATACCTTTTATACATTTTTGGGATTTGTTTTCAAAAACTCATATTTCCATTTAATTTCAGTTTGACTTGTGTGCTTATTGAGTCAAAATTATTCGGTTTAATCCGAAGATACTTGGATTGAGTAATCGGATCAGAAAAATCAAATATATTAAAAAGTTAATTTGAAAAACTAATTCATTAGGCCATCTCGAAGTGCCATTTTAATGGTTATGAAATCACGGTTTTGCCTTTTTATGTTGGAAAAATATAAAAATGTCATCCTTACACATTTTTTGTTAAAAATAAGTAAAATCGGTGTATCCTATAGGAATCGAACCCCCTTACCTCCTACTTAAAAATTTCATGTCACTGCCATTATGCTACATAAATTTTTTAATGCAAATTAAAATTCTTATTAGATAACTTCCCCTTCTTTTATCAAATTCTATTTTTATTACTTTAACTTTTAAGGAAATGGAATGTTAGATTATATTATTTACCTGACTTTCACTTTTTAAGTTTTTGTAACTTTATTCTAAAATTTCATAAATGCCACAACTTTGTTATTTAAGCAAAAAATAAATTCAAATTGTTTTGGTATCGAGAATCGAACCTGTTACTGAATTATATCTTAGAACCATTGTGCTACAATGAATTTTGATTTTATTTTAAAAGTTTTGTTAAAAAATTATATTTTCTCCATTTTTAATTTTGAACTTTTGAGTAAATAAAATGATAGTTTATACAGTTCTCTAACTGTAATTTAAATTTTGTAGTTAAACACACACACAGACACGGATATATATATATATATATATATCAATTATGTTTTAAAATGTATTTTAAAAAAATAAACATTTTTTATACAGTTTATCTACCTTACACTAAGTATGTAATGTTGGAAAATATGGGTATAAGTCCCATATTGGTAAGTCATATTTTTGAGCATTAAGACTAAAAGATGTGTGAGATATTATGATATTCTCTTAATAATGGAAATTATTATTTTCCATTAGAATTTGGCTCAAATATTATGGCATAAATTAATTTGATTTTATTTCAGATTAATTGATATGGTGTATGTCTTGATATATTTAATCTGATTCTGTTTCAGATTATTTATGGAATAGAGTAGCTTGCAAGTATTACACCGATTCCATAATTAATGATATTTAATTATGGAAAAGAGTAGCGCACAAGTCTATCTACACCTATATAAACACCTCTAAGGCGTTAGGGTTAGACACACCAAAAACCTATTCGCCTTTAAACACAAAACTCTCTCTCTCTCTCTCTCTCGATGATAGTTTCGTACCCGTTCAAGCTCGCTGAAGGTGCTCGTTATCCGTAATGCCGCCGCTACCTCGTTTTATCCTGGGAGGCTGTCGACTCGGACATACGGTGAGAGGCGAAATAGCTTTAAGGAGACAGTTTTAACTGGACTCGAGGATCTCTCTTATGTTTATATCTTTTCTTCCTCCGTTTGATTTCGTTTACTCACGCACACATTTGTTTGATTATATGTATTAATCACAGATTGTATTCATAATCTTAAAGCTAATTATTTTATACATCTGTGACTGATACATCTGTATCTGCTTATTTTGAATGAGTAACAGATCGATGGAGAACCAAACTGTAAACGATCCGATGAACATGACGGCTGATCCCAACGCACAGATCACTGGATCTGATGGGGTTCACCAGCAGCCGATTAACCCTAATGCACGGATCGTACGATCTGATGGGGGTCAAACGCCTGTTGGACATGTGCCTTCGAGACATGTGCCTGTGGGACACACTGTTATTGGATAGTTTAGTGTTCCTCTTGGACAGATATCGGCAGGATTCACTCCTCCGATCATACCTGCGGTGCCTACTGGTGTGCATACACCTGTAGTACAGACGCACGTACCATCTGTTCCACCTGTGGTGCCTGTTGTACCTGTTATGCAAACTGTGTCTGCGGCACATGCTAAAAAACCTGAGAAGTTCAACGAAACGAACTTCAAACGTTGGCAACAAAAGATGCACTTTTATCTGACCACATTGCATATGGATCGCTTTCTTAAGGAAGAACCACCGTTGCTCACTGCTGAGAGTGACATGCAGACTGTGTATCCTGCTGATGCTTGGAAGCACTCCGACTACTTATGTCGGAACTATGTGTTAAATTGTTTGTCTGACTCGTTGTATAACGTATACAGCGCTAAGCCAACAGCTAAGGTCTTACAGGAGTCACTTGACCATAAGTATAAAACCGAGGACGCTAGGGCAAAGAAGTGGATTGTTGGCCGCTTTCTTGATTATAAGATGGCAGACTCTAAGACTGTGGTTAGTCAGGTGCAGGAACTGCAGGTGATCATTCATGACATTCATGCTGAGGGAATGATCATAAGTGAGTCTTTCCAAGTTGCTGCTGTTATTAAAAAGCTTCCACCTGGATGGAAAGATTTTAAGAACTACCTTAAGCACAAGCGAGAAGAGATGTCTATGGAGGATCTTATTGTCAGACTTCGTATTGAAGAAGACAACAGAGGGTCCGAGAAGAAACTTAATGTTGCCACTGAGAAGGCAAACATGGTGGAGCATGCTCAAAGCTCCAAGCCCAAGAAGACTAATTCTAGTAAATGGGCAAAGCAGGCACCCGAAGGAGGGATTTCGAAGTCGAAATTTCAGGGGGAAGTGCTACAACTGTGATAAAGTTGGTCATAGGTCTTCTGACTGCAAGAAGCCCAAGAAGCCCAACAAGAAGAAAGAAGCAAACATGGTAGAGAATATCTCCAAGGATATGGGTGATATAGACCTCTGTGCTACGGTCTCTGAAGTGAACCTGGTCGGTTCTAATCCACGTGAATGATGGATTAATACTGGTGCTACTAGGCATGTTTGGTCAGATAAGGCGATTTTCTCTAGCCTCAAAGCTTCTGATGCTGGTGAGAAGTTCTACATGGGGAATTCAGCAACTTCTACCATTGAGGGTAAAGGCACGGTGATCCTGAAGATGACCTCTGGGAAGAATCTGACTTTGAAGAATGTACTTTATGTGCCTGATATTCGCAAGAACCTTGTGTCTGGTTCTCTGTTGAGTAAGCATGGCTTTCGCATTGTAATAGAGTCAGATAAAGTAATTTTTTCTAAGAGTGGTAAGTTTGTAGGCAAGGGTTATTTAACTGATGGGCTTTTTAAGCTCAATGTAATGTCCGTTAAGGACGATAATGAAATGAAGAATTCTTCTGCTTACTTGCTTGAGTCTCCTAATTTATGGCATGCTAGATTAGGACATGTAAATTATGACACTTTACGACGTTTAAGTGCAAAAGAATACATACCTAAACTTACTATCGATTCAAAATATAAGTGTGAGACTTGTGTTGAGGCAAAATTAACGAGATCATCATTTAAACGTGTGGAAAGGAACACCAAAGTGCTAGACCTAATACATAGCGACATATGTGATTTAAAATTCGCTCCAACAAGAGGAGGAAACAAGTATTTTATTACATTCATTGATGATTATACAAAATACTGCTATGTATATTTGTTGAAAAGCAAAGACGAAGCTATAGATAAATTTAAAATCTATAAGGAAGAAGTTGAGACACAACAGACTGAGAAAATCAAAGCGATACGAAGTGATCGTGAAGGTGATTATGTTGAACCATTTGGAGAATTCTGTTCACAACATGGTATAATCCATGAGGTCACTGCACCATACTCCTCTCAGTCAAATGGTGTGGCTGAAAGGAAGAATCGCACTCTGAAAGAAATGATGAATGCGATGTTGTTAAGCTCTGGGCTTCCACAATCGATGTGGGGAGAAGCCATCCTAAGCGCAAATAATATCTTAAATATTACGATGCGCAAGAATAAGGATGTAAGTCCTTATGAAATGTGGAAGAAAAAGAAACCAAGTTACCAACACCTAAAAGTGTGGGGCTGCCTTGCAAAGGTACTGATCCCTACACCGAAGAAGGTGAAGATAGGTCCTTAGACTGTGGATTGTATCTTCATCGGATATCCTCCACACAGCACTGCATATCGGTTTCTTGTTTATGAATCCAAGATTCCTGATATTCAAAAGAATACCATTATGGAATCAAGAAATGCCTCATTCTTTGAGACGATGTTTCCCTGTAATCCAGGAAACCAACAACCTACGACGTCTAAACGATCTCATGAGTCTGTAGATGACGATAATGAGAGTGACGAAAGTGAAGACGAAAATGTGGGGGTAGTGAGAAGGAGCAAAAGACAACGAACGGAGAAATCCTATGGGTCTGATTTTATGACCTATTTGCTCGAAGAAGGTGACCCAAAAAACTTATAAGGAGGCGGTTACCTCACCTGATGGGCCTATGTAGAAAGAGGCCATCAAGAATGATGTTGATTCAATTATGCAAAATCATACTTGGGAATTAGTGGACTTGCCAACTGGTTGCAAACCATTAGGTAGCAAGTGGGTTTTCAAGAAGAAGTTGAAAACTGATGGCACTATTGATAAGTATAAGGCCAGACTTGTAATTAAAGGATACAAGCAACAAAAAGGCCTTGATTACTTTGATATATATTCTCCTGTAACGAGAATAACGTCCATAAGGATGATGTTTGCTATTGCTGCAATGTGTAATCTAACTGTACATCAAATGGATGTGAAAACAGCCTTCCTAAATGGGGACATAGATGAGGAAATCTATATGGAACAACCCGAAGTGTTTGTTGTCCCAGGACAAGAAATGAAAGTTTGTAGATTGGTGAAATCATTGTATGGTTTGAAACAAGCGCCTATGAAATGGCATGAAAAATTTGATGAGGTCGTGCTGGCCAATGGCTTCAAAATCAATGAATGTGATAGCTGTGCCTATTACAAGGATAACGAGAACAGCTATGTCAAGGAGAATGACAATGGCTATGTCATGATGACAATATATGTAGATGATCTACTTATTTCCGGAAGCAATGATAAAGTGATCAAATCTACCAAGGACATGTTGAAATCAAGATTCGACATGAAAGACATGGGACTAGCAAATATAATTCTGGGAATTCAAATTTCTAGAACATCAGAGGGTCTCGCATTAAGTCAACCACATTATATTGACAAGATCCTTGAGAAGTTTCTTAAGGATGACTTTGAGAAAGCTAGGACGCCTGTGGATATGACTTTGCACCTATCCAAGAACAAAGGTGTAGCTGTTTCCCAATTGGAATACTCGAGGATAATTGGTAGTCTGATGTACCTCATGAGTTGTACATGACCAGATATTGCATACTCAATTAGCAAGTTGAGTAGGTTTACGAGTAATCCGGGAGATGATCACTGGAAAGCGATCATAAGGGTACTAAGGTACTTGAGGGGAACTCGAGACTATGGACTGCACTATGGCAGATACCCATCAGTATTAGAAGGATATACTGACGCAAATTGGATATCTAGCAAGAAAGCACTTAAGTCTACGAGTGGCTATGTGTTTACATTAGCTGGAGCGGCAATATCATGGAAATCCTCAAAACAAACGGTGATAACTCATTCCACGATGGAAGCTGAGTTTGTGGCACTAGATAAATGCGCCGAAGAGGCTGAATATCTACGTCAGTTTCTGGAGGATATTCCAAGATGGCCAAAGCCTGTAACTGTAATAGGATTCACTGTGATAGTCAATCCTCTATTGGCAGAGCACAGAGCACGATGTATAATGGAAAGTCTCGTCATATACGATGACACAGTTCCATTAGACAATTGATCTCAACCGGAATTATCACTGTTGACTATATACCGTCAAAAGATAATATCGCGGATCCACTAACTAAAGGGTCATCAAGAGAAGTGGTTCAGAAATCATCGAGAGGGATGGGCCTTAAGCCTATTGCTTAACGGCATCATGGTGGACACCAACCATTGCTGACTGGAGATCCCAAGAACTTGGTTCAATGGGACAACTAAATCATGATGACCAAATCACTGTGGGGGTAACCCTTGGCATGTTCCTATGATGAGGAAATAGTGAGACCCGTAAGGTACGAGGTTAAGCTTTGAGCTTTTAATGATCTTTGATGAATACATGGAGCTTAGGAGTGAACGCATGAAATTCAGTTGAGTAAACGCGGGTTACTCTATAAGATAAAGATCATCTATGTGGGAGAGAAGTGGGGCCGCTTCAAAGGAGAATTGCGAGGCACAATTCTTTAGAAACTTCTGCAGAACCAGGACGATGTTCCATGGCCAAAATGGACATACTCATGAGAGCTGAACGAGTCAGAAATGATATAGTGATAAGTATATCATCGTTTACACAAATGGTCGAATAGTTCAAGGACAAGCACGTCTACTGTCTACCAGTAAAGTCGGTATGCTTACTCGAGTGAAGGTTCAAGGAGCATTCTCTACCTATCGTATCCTATATCTGATCGAAGAAACTATCACCAAGTCAAACTCCGTGTCTGTCTGTCTGTCTGGTGTGTGCTACTAAGATCACCAATCTCACCCATGTGGGGGATTGTTGGAAAATATGTGTATAAGTCCCATATTGGTAAGTCATATTTTTGAGCATTATGACTAAAAGATGTGTGAGATATGATGATATTCTCTTAATAATGGAAATTATTATTTTCCATTAGAATTTGGCTCAAATATTATGGCATAAATTAATTTGATTTTGTTTCAGATTAATTGATATGGTGTATGTCTTGATATATTTAATCTGATTCTATTTCAGATTATTTATGGAATAGAGTAACTTGCAAGTATTACACCGATTCCATAATTAATGATATTTAATTATGGAAAAGAGTAGCGCACAAGTCTATCTACACCTATATAAACACCTCTAAGGCGTTAGGGTTAGACACACCAAAAACATATTCGCTTTTAAACACAAAACTCTCTCTCTGTCTCGGTGATAGTTTCGTACCCGTTCAAGCTCGCTGAAGGTGCTCGTTATCCGTAACGCCGCCCTACCTCGTTTCATCCTGGGAGGCTATCGACTCGCGCATACGGTAAGAGGCGAAATAGCTTTAAGGAGACAGTTTCAACTGGACTCGAGGATCTCTCTTCTGTTTATATCTTTTCTTCCTCCGTTTGATTTCGTTTACTCATGCACACATTTGTTTGATTATATGTATTAATCGCATATTGTATTCACAGTAATATCAAAATTATCGGGGATAACCGAGAATCGAACTTTACGACAAAAATAAGTTTTTCACCACTTAAGTTATATATATGTACGAAAAGAAAAAAAATACAGTGATGAGCTTTATGCCATCTCATTTTCATTTCATATTTATTTATTTAAATTTTTATGAATGTAATTAAATTTATAAAAATGCATTATTTATTATTATGTAATTGTTGTATGAATATAAAATAAAGTTAAAATAATCATTTACCATATTCAAAAATTAATTTCTTATAGGCACAAGTTTGTTTGAGATTATATTTGGATATAAATACAGGCTTGTGGCTCGCAGGGCTTTTACGCTAGTTCTGACTTAAATTACAACAACCAAGTATCAAATTTCACCTTTGGTCATTTAATTCAGTAATTTTTAGAAAGAAATAAAGGTGACAATTAAAGTATCAAAATAATTACAATATAAACATAATTCTAACGATAAAAATTATATTTATTAAATATATTTAAATAACGGGGAGAAGGCCTTAAATAACCGTATTTTAATAATAATTACCCAAATTACCCACTAGAAGTTGAAACTACCCAAAATACCCACCGGATACTCCATTTTCACTGGAGTAACATCTTGATACTCAAGTAGCATAGGAGTATCAAGATGATACTTCTTTTCCAGTGGAGTATTATGCATGATACTTCTTTCAGTGGATTATCAGCCCAGACACTTGATTGTCACTAGAGTATCAGCCCAGACACTTGATTGTCAGTGGAGTAACACGTGACATATTACTTTGTCGCTGAAGTATCATCTAGATTTTTTTTATATTATTAAATTAAGGTTCAAACTTTTATTAGGGTTTAGGCTCTAGGGTTTAGGGGACCCCAAATCGTAAATCCTAAATTGATTTTTTATTCATTTTTTTAAAAATATTCCTAAACCCTAAATAAAGAATTGTTGAACCCTAGAAATATTAAAATTGTAAAATTTTGTAAATTTTATAAACAATATAATTAGAAATTAATATTTTAATTTTAAAAAAGTGAAAAAATTACATGATGGTGGAGAATTATGTCTGCTACTCCACTCAGAAAGGAGTATCAAGAATGATACTCCACTAACATATGAGTAAATGAGTAAATGAATATCACCCTAACACTGCACTGAAAGTGGCATATCATCATGATACTTAGTGGAGTATCACTAAGTATCACGTGTATTTTGGGCAAAAGGGCCTCTAAACAAAGGTATTTTGGTCATTTTTTCAATTTATTCGCTAAAAAGAATGAAGCAAGACTAAGTATAGTACATCTTTAAATGAAGTTTCTTGTCAATATATATTTGACTTTACCAACAAGTTGAGCCAAATAATCAACATATTTTATAACTTTTATTTATCACTTTAGAAACTCAAAATTTTAATCTTTGTTGTCTCATAAAAGATTTTGTTAAACAAAAAAATTAATATTATAATTTTCGTAACATATAACATACAATTTTCAATTTGTAATATCAATTACTACATAATTATTCTCGATAGATTATATAATCAAACATGCATTCTTGAAAAAGAACACAGTGGCTTTATATCTTAGTTTTACTCTGAATTTTGATCGAAATGGTCATTACCCATGTTATTGATTGTATGTCTAAAATCAATGGTGAGTCTGAATTTCAATTTTTTTCCTGTATTTAGAATTTTTATATTTCAAATTAATAATATACTATAATTATTCATTTTATATAAAAATATGTTTGGGTTTTAAATTTTAAATGAATCATATATATATCGTGCATTTTTTGACCTGCCAATTTAGGCCCAAAACCATATAAATAGCCCAAATCAAACTACTTTCTAGAAACTACTAAAGCTACTTTCTAGAAACAGCTTTTAAGAATATGGCCCCACAAAAGTCACACACTTTATATGAATATATACGAGCATAAAATCATGTTTTTTTCTTCATACGGATCTAATCAGACTTATAACCTCAATTCAACAACACAGGCGCGATAAAATCACTCTGTCTCTAACACTTGTTTTTCTGAATTCAAACTCTTGTAATCTTCGATGATTACCTTTGGTCTTCAAGTAATTATCAGCGAGTTTGTACTATCTCTATCCCGTATGTATATGTACAATCACATATTTGTATGCACGCTCTATATTGTTTATAGTCGTAATCATTATTATTATATCAAGTAACTTTTGATATACAATTGAGATATTATACTGCTATTTCTAATATTTGTAGTTGTATCTTTTTGAGTATTATGATTTGGGTAGTTTATTTGTATTTTTGTTTTATTGTTTAGAGAGCCTAATGTGTATCTATATTCTCTTTTTTGTTGTTGGTTAATGTAGATTTAAAATTTTAATGGAAGAATAACAAAGTTCGACCACTAATAGATCTACAAAAAAGATTTAAGAAATCTACATCCAAAATATCATTCGATGCAATAGTTAATATGTAGGAAGCTCCCATCCGTGAAAGCTTAGGACTGGAGCTGATCCGACATGATTTCTGAACCTGTACCTGACCTGTTGACCCAACGCAAATTCGACCGATTTCTGAATCCCCCATTTTAATGAGGGTCAGCAAAATTGAAAATAATTGGAGAAGGGGATGCAGATGGAACATGCTATAAGATCATCTTGATTTGGGGCTAAACCTTTCAAAAAGAGGAACGAATTATAAAAAAGGAAGGACTTGTTGGCTTCCACGAGGATGGATGACGAGCTGCAAGTCTCGGATGAACGGTGCAAGTGTAGGAGTCGTTGATAAAGTAAAACAATCTTTGTCATTTAAATACATTCCACTAAGTGACAAAGATTTTTTAACCTTATCAACCACTCTAGCACTAGCACCATTCCCCTGAGGCCTGTAGCTTATCTTCCAACCTCGTGAAAGGAAACTCAACCTACCTTTTGCGCATTTCGTTTTTATTTTTGAAAGCAATACCAGAAATCAAGATGATCCTCTAGTTTGTTCCATCCGAATGTCATTGCTTCCCTATTTTCTTTCAACTTCCCTGACCCCCATAAATGTGGGGGACACATAAATTGGATCGGATTTGGGTTCAGACAACAGGTCGAGTAAGGGTTCAAAAATTATGTAGGATCCAGGTGCAAGCTTCGATTTAGATGTTTCACCGACAAGAGCTTCCCATCTATCAACTATTGCATCGATTGCAGGTAAGTCCACCAGGCCAAGTGTCTGATTTGTAATAAAGGATTGAAGGATTGGAAAGGTTGTTGCAATTTATCGTCAGACTAAAATATTTTTAGTGTAGTTTATCACCAGACTAAGAAATTTTTAGTAACAAACATGATTAGTCCTCCGAATATATAAGTTTTTCCAGAAAATACTAGAAATCGAGAGGTAGGCTAACTTGAATGGATTCGAGTTTTTTGTTCATTGTAATTGCATACTGAATTAATTTTATGGAACCGTAATATAGGTGATTGTCTGTTAAAAAATTTAAGACATTTAGATGATATTCAAATGACTCAATTAATTTAACATATACCTATAATGATATGTTTTCATCTAAATTATGCAAAAGGTCTAAGGGGAGCCTTTTGATATTATAATATAAGTCATATTTCTGCAAATTTCTATTTCTTCTATCTGTATGATTTTATATGAATTTTTGGAATCTATATTTTAGTGATATAAATTATCTTTGAAGCATAATCCTGAAATTGCTCGAGATAGACAAAGAACATAATGTTTTTGTATAAACTTTATAGATTCATACAAAACATAACATCAAAATATTCTTGTCATTTTTGTTGCACACTAAAGAAGGTCAATTGAGTGCATTTCATAATTGTATACATGCTATAAAAGGTTAGATTTATAATATATAATTTTCCTTTTTCTACGCTCATTCCATATTTTATTTTAGTGTGTAAATTAATTCAAATTTGTAAACTTGATTATTTTGTACTACGTGGAGATGTTAATTAATTACATCATGAATAGTTTTGTAATTTATGCACTTACTGTAAGCTAACTAGTGTTATATATTATAAGAAATACTGTATATTTTTTTAATGAATTAAATCTTAAATAATGTTCAATTAAACTACAAATTAAGACTAATTATTTTTTTAAAAAAATGAATACATATTTTGATATTCGTAACAATGTAAAGTTAACATAATTAAAATCATATTTTATACAATATATTAAATATATAATTTTGATTCATTAGTAAGTTTACATCGATATTATTAAATTAAGTTCGGTTCAGATCTATACAAATTAATTATCAAAACGGTCCAAATATATGTTGTTTCATGTCTATGCATTGGTTGTCTGAGTTCGCAACCCCTAATAAAAAAAATTAAATGAATTTATCATCATTCAAAAGAAAAATTCTTCTAAAAACACAATATTTTTTTTGTCAATAACGTCACTTTTTTATCGGGTTATATCTATTCCATTAATTTTGGCTTCTTTCCATTAGGATTCATGTATCTCTTCAAATAAATAGTTTCCATAGTTTTCAGTTTCGGGACCAGTATTAGGATTTTCACCTTCAATCGATTCCGGAACTCATGATCTATATATTTATGTGAATAAAAATACTAAACTGTTGTCGAATTAAAAACCCTATTTCACCTTTGAATTCAAATATAATTAAAACAAAATTTTGAAGTAGGTTAGGAGATAGTGGATTGAGAAAGAAAAATTTTGACTTGTGACTTAAATTTTAAAATCATATAGAATGAAAATTTAGTTTGGTGTGGAAATGAACAACAAGAGGGAGAGAAAAAGAACGTCAATTTAATAAATATTGTAATAATGAGTTCAAATGTAAAATTGGTAACAATAAATATTTATTTTATAGTTCATTAACAGATTTCTGAAAATGCAACTTAACGAGGGTTATAGTCTTATTCACGACACACTAAACCATAAATGGCCTACTGCAACACCAAAAGAATGTTACAACAGGCCCAAAAAAGTGTTACCACAGCTAAAAAAGCCCTAAGGTAACATAAAAATTAAGTTGTTTTTTTTTCGAGTTACCTTTGGCCCAAAGATAACATTACTTTTGCCTTGGTGTACCATTCACATTTGTGTTACAATAGCTGTCAAAAGTAACATCAATCTATGTCTATAGTATCACAATATGTACGTTACCTTTGGACTTAGAATTTTCAAAAAAAATGGGGCCCACATGTGAGCCCCACATGGGGCCTCCACATGTGGGCCACAAAATCATTATAACATTTTTTTCCTTATTGTATCGGTTTTATAATGATTTGTATTATATTATACTAGTTTGTTTGTAACATTGAAGTATGTAATGTAACATATTTCGCAAAAAAAATTGACAAAATTTGTTTGTAAATTGAACATGCCATAAACATGTTTTTCATACAAGTCAACAAATAAAAAATTCAAACCACCAAACTTCAAATCGGTTTTCACAACCCCCACCAAATACTACTTCAGTTTTCACACATTTCACCATCAACTCCGAATAATCCAAAAAACAGGTACATAGTCTATAGTCTAGAGTACGATAAATAAACATCTGGATTCTAGTATGATAACACTTGGAGTAAGCAAAAGAAGATAGGTAAAAAATAGTGATGCCACTGTGAGATTAAGCGCAACCCCTCCTCCTTTCAAGCTCGCAGTCTGGATCCTCGATAAATCTTGTGATGGTAGCATCTCCTGCCTTTATAGTCATAGATCCATCCAACTGAACACACTGAACTGCAAAAGTTTCAACATCAAGCAAATTATTATGAAAACTATAACTTTTGGAATAACCAATATAAAGAGATATTGAATGTCAACCTGAACTTTAGTAGACTTTAGTTTGCCATTTATTTGAGCTGAAAGTAGAATTAAGAATTAAGGATAACTACCTACCTCTATCCATTATTTTCTATCATATAATGAAGTAAAAAGAATCACAAGAACTCTTATTTAGCCAAATAACTGGTAAACACATCTAATACATTTAACACAAACCAAGTAAAACAACTGGTATCCGGTAATCTGTGTCAGGAATGACAATTGGGGCTATAGTTGCTTTCTTTACCTTCCTTCCAAATTGCAGAAGAATTTTATACAAAGAAATTATCCTTTTTAGACAAAGAAATTACACAATAATTTTATATGCAATATTAGCAAAACTGTAACGACCGAGAAATTATGCTGGTATTATATTATAATAATGATAAATTATGTGTATTATTATGTGATAAAATGTGTTAAGTCATTAAACCCTAACTGCTATGTGTTACGTGTTGGTTGTTTTGATTCACACGTGTTTTGGATATTTATCGAACGTTTTATCGTCCGTTATATATTTTATATCAAAACCCGTACAGCTCAAAACTATGTTTTAAAAGCCCGTATTTCAATCAAAATCATTGGCCCTATTTTAAAAATTGGGGCCAAATATTTTTATTAGGAGTGTAATTAGACCCTTAATTTTACTTAGGGGTATTATTTTCATAAATATAAATACCTGAATTACTATTAATTTTTCAGTTAATTATAATTAAAAATCAAAAAATAAAAAGAAAATTCAGAAAAAGGAATTAGGGTTCTTGAGTGTTCTTGTGGATCAAAGCCGATTTGATCGTGATTCCGGTGACAGAAATTGAAGTGTGAGTAACCGATTTGAAGCCCAAAGCCTGTTCTATCAGATTATCACGTCAAAATCATCAACCGAGGTATTAATTTGTGTTTCGTAATTTTCGGATTAATTTCTTGAATTCGGGTTTCGTTTTTGGTTGTTTGTTTGATGATTCTGTTAGTATAGATGTATAGATCGTCGTTTTGTGAGTCGATTGGCACCGGTTTCGTCAAAGTTGGTTCCGAGTTTGTGCTCGCCGGACAACGCCGTCAACGGCGGCTGTTCTTGGTTTCCTGGGATGGTGGTCGACGAGAACGAATGGGAAAGGAAGGGAGACGACGTGTGATTGCTGTGGAACAAGAACGGGGAAGAATCGAACTCAAAGCACGATGTTTGGCCGTGTTTTTCGTCTCGCCGGAAAATTCCCGCCGGGCCGGAATCTGGGCATCGGCCGGTCTGTTTTTCCCGACCCGATTGGGTTGGGGACGACCCGATTTGCAACCAGGAAACGACCCGGGTAGGATCCTAAAAACCCAAACCCTGTTCTATTTTTTGTGTTTTTAGTTAATTAATTATTTAGTTATATTTTAATATTTTAAAATCAGTTTTTAATAATTCTAAAAATTAATTAAAAATTAGTTTTGAATTCTGAAAATTAGTATTATTAATTTTTAAATTATTTTATTAAATTATAAATTTGAATTTAATTATTTAATTAATTATTTAATTATTTATCTAATTATTTAATAATTATCAAATTAATTAATAATTGGGTAATTAATTAATAATTAGGTAATTAATTAATAAATAAGAATTAGAAATAATTAAGTGATATGATTAATAATCTAATAATTAGTTAATAATGCGAATAGTGATTCACTAATTAGAGTTAGTATTCGAGCGATAGTTATTCGAATAATATGGCGGTAATTATTTATATCGTATAATTAAATATCGGTAACTAATTGATTAACGAATCGTATGAGTTTCAATAATAATATAATAGTTCGATAATTATGCGAGAATTGCGAGTAGCTCGTAGTTATACGAGTGATTAATCGTTAAGTTGGTGTATAATTCGAGTAGTTCGTAGTTATTCGATAAATAGCGTATCAGTTAATTAGATCGATTGATTATTTGTAAATAATCGATCTGATCGAATAAGTAATAATAATTTGTAATAAATAGTAATAATTCCTAATAATTAGGGATTAATTATTTTAAAATACAATAATTATTAATTAATTATTTAAAAATGTAATTAAGGATTGTTTAATTATAATTAATTATTTATAATTAATTATTAATTAATTAAATCTTGTTTAATTCATAATAATTCAACCGTTAGTCCGATTTGAGCGAAACGAAGACCCCTAGACTCAGAAAAATGAGACGAATCCAATAAAAATAGTTGTAAGTTATAATTTCTTCCGAAAGAGAGTGGTTTGGTGATAATTAATAGTTCATAAGTCCTAATAGGGGTATAATTGAGTCGAATAAATCCTGAAAAATTATAGTAAAATCAGATAGGGCTAGTTAATGCAGGTATAAGTCTAGAATCGATTCTAAAAATAATTATAAGTCTAAAAATTGATTATATGCTTTATGTGCTATGTGCTTTACGTGATTATGTGAACCTATGTGCTATATAAATATATGTGTATATATGCGAGTCAGATAGAAACGCATGGGTAGACTGATAAGGTTGCGTGATATCAATTCAAGATACACGTATATAGTAAGTTATCTAAACGACTATCTTTCCATGATTGGTTCAGTGTTAGCAAGGCAGATCAAGCTAGGGACAGAAGGCGGTGAGTTGAACCAGGTGAAGTACGCGCAAGGCAAGTTTTTTTCCCCTATTCTAAATTCAGAATAGTGAATTATATTTCATTTTATCATATCAGTTACCTTTGATAATCATTGTTCATATACACTGTTAACCATTTATTAATGCTTTTTTCAATTTCATTTCGATTCTTGATTTCTCCCAATTTATTGAATTCACTATTCATATTTCAATCCTTTTTACCCTTGTTACATATACTCTGGTATATCCTGGTGTTGGGATATATCAAAAGCATTTCGATTGTTCCGGATGCTATACCTTGGACTGGATGGTTACTATACGGGCTGGGTTTTACCCATACCATTATTTAATAGGCCATAGTTGCCTGAGTACTCTTTATGTTGGTTGGGTCTATGCAGTTGGGTATAGTTCCGCACTATATCCTGACTGATCAGCGGGTTATAGTGCATATGTTGGTTCTTGTTTCCAGTCTTGTTCATTTGGTACTCGCCAGCATTGGCAAATTACTATCCTATACAGATTCAGATGGTTGTTCCAACCAGCAGCTTATTGGTTCACTTATTTCTCTCTCTTTATACTATATATATTGTTGTAGGCTTTTTGAGCAATTTTGGCTCATCCCCTTTTATTGTTAATCCTATTGTTTTACAGTTAAGGTAGAGAATGAAACCCATCAGGACCCGCATAGTCAAGAAGCGAGTCAAGCAGCGGGACCCTCTTATACCAAGAGTGTTCTTTCCCATTTCCGAAGAGAGCTTTGATTTGCCAGATCAGGTGTAACATGATAAGTAGTAATGTTGGGTTGAATAAAAGTCTTGTGTAGTTTGAATAAAAGTTGTGTGGTGAGATTGTAGATAGAATAAAGTTTTGAAACAAAGAGAGTTCTTGAGACAGGTTTTATTTATTTGGGTTTGTAATAAAGTGTAGTATGTAGTTCTTGTTTTCAACTCAATCCTTAAAAGATCCTGAGTAGTATTAGTTCGGGGTGATTATTATATTTATATTCCGCTTGTGCAGGTTTAGTTGTAGTTGTTGTTACTAATGCCCCAAATCTATACCCCGGATTTGGAGGGTGTTATAGTTGGCATCAAAGCTTAGGATTGACCCTTGAAAACAAGAACGTTAGGGTTAAGATAAGATAGGAAAATGAGATAGGATAAAAGTAAGAGTGTTAGGATTGTCTGTTTATGTGATTAGAAGTTATGAGTTTTAGGATTGTGATTTGATTGTTTTTTTTGTTATTATTGTTATGTATATTAGATGGCTTCTTTATCATCGTCTACGGAGCGGACCGAGACAGATCCAGTGGTTGCACCGGTATTAGCTCCAGTGTCAAAGCAGATCTTTCCTCCATTGCCACCACCTCTACCATTGCCACCTGGACCAGTACCAGAGATACCACTTCCCCCAGAGGTACCAGGTTTTGCAGATTATTTTCCATATTTTGAGCCAAAGATACAAGATTTTCCACCACTAGAGTTTCCGATGTTTGATATTCCTGACATGGTTGATCTTCCGTAGTGGGTGGATCTAGAGCCCCAGATTCCTATGCCACCAGTTGAGATTCCAGAGATACCACAGATGGAGCCAGAGGCAGAGCCGCCAGTGTATGCACCTATGGAGCAGCCTGTATTATTCCGTGCCTCATTAGCCATTTATGCCCCTATTCTTGGAGTTTATCAGTTTCCTCAGCCAGAGTTTATGGATGAGATAGTGGTAGATGGGCCGTTACCTTCTCGAGGTTCTAGCACGGATCTTCGTGAGCATCATACAGTGACTTATCAGTGCTTTCAGGCAGAGAGAGAGGAGAGGATTCGATGGCAGAACCAGTGCAGAGAGATCCTTGGATTGTATGAGATGCAGGTAGATGGTCCTGTCAGAGCATTACGATCAGATTATATACTAGGGAGAGGCTACGTCAGATTCACCGGATTAGTTCTCATCAACTTACGGATTTGAGACAGCAGGATCTTAGTGCGGAGACAGCATATCGTAGAGCATTGGGACTTACCGAGGCAGTGCTAAAGGCGTTGCAGGAGGAGTTGAGCTACGTGCCACCAGGATTTTGAGACTAGCAGATAGAGGAGTGTTGTATCATGTACATTTTGTAGATAGAGGCAGCATAGTATTGTATGACTAGTTGGTATGAGCGTAGCTACTGACTTTGACTGATAGTAGTAGCAGTACGACTGATATATCATAGGTTTTTGTATCAAGCACTGACACCTATAGCTGGAGTTCTACCTATATATATATATATATGAGATGGTATTTTGCACGTTTTCTTTATGTTATTTCCGGTCATTTAAGCATTTACATTTATTTCATTACCATTGCATATTTACAAATGTTGTTTTATTTACGATCATGTTGTACCCTTATGTTTTCAAAAAGATTTTAGAGTATTAAAAAAATATATATATTTTTATTTACACATCATACTGTTTTATTTATTTAGCTATTTAATAAGCTGTTTTATTTTCCCAAATCAACTGTTTTAATACCTGTTTAATATACTGTTATTAAAGAAGACCCATTGTTTATTTACCAGAAAGATGACACCTAAAAGAAAAGCACAACCCGACTCATCAAATGGAAACACTGAGAGCCAAAACAATAATGACCAGATGGATCAGATGTTTAATCTCATGCAACAGCAGATGTTGATGATGCAACAACAAATGCAGCAGCAACAGCAGCAGTTCCAGCAACAGATGTTACAGCAAGCCGCTCATCCAGGACATCAAGTACCACCAGCAGCACCTACGGTCACTTTCAAGCAATTTCAGTCGGTAAAGCCTCCGGAATTTATGGGTTCCACGGATCCTACAAAGGCGAGAGCTTGGCTGAAAGAGATAGAAAAGGCTTTTTCGTTGGTGAAAGTTAAGAAAGAACAGAAGAAGGATTTTGCTAGCTACTTTCTAAAAGGCGAAGCCAATTACTGGTGGGAATCGAAGAAAGCTTTGCAAGGAGAAGGTGTGGTGAACTGGGATAGATTCACTGATCTTTTCTTGGAGAAATATTTTCCTCGCTTTATGAAGAACCAGATAAAGATCAAGTTCCTGGAGCTGAAGCAAGACAACTTATCTGTGGCGGATTACGAGACCAAGTTCACTGAATTGGCTAGATTTGTTCCAGAGCAAGTGGATACGGATGAGAAGCGGGCCAAGAGATTCCAGCAAGGACTGAAACCATGGATTCGTAGCAGAGTAGCTGTGTTTGAACTGATAACTTATACGGCTGTTGTTCAGAAGGATATGATTATTGAAGGTGAAAGTGAAGCAGCTCAGAAAGAGAAAGGACCGGGAAATTTTCAAAATCGTTTCAACAAAAGGTCGAGATTTCAAGCTCGGGGAAAAGTAAACTTTAGGAGACCAGAACAAAACAACCAGAGGATGGGTAATCGACTTCCTACCCCAACTCAGCAAAGGCTTATTCGACCGCATATACCTGATTACAGAACGTATGGTAAAAAGCATACGGGAAATTACAACAAGCCAAATGTCACGTGTTTCAAGTGCAAGCAAAGGGGACACTATTCTGGAGAATGTCCGATGGGAAAAGCAGAAGTTACTTGTTTCTAATGTGGGAGAAAAGGGCATATTGCCAGAGACTGTAGAGGAGTTTCAATGGCCGTTAGTATTCCAAGAGTTTTAGCATTACCTCCACCTCCACTACTACAACAAAATCAGCCCAGAGCAAGGACTTTCAATATGTCAATGAAGGAAGTGGTACAGAATCCGAATGTGGTTGCAGGTACACTCCATGTAAATTCTGTAAATGCTCTAGTATTGATTGATTCAGGAGCTACTAGATCTTTTATTTTTGAAGATTTTATATCTAAGATAGATTGTGAGGTTCAGTGGTTAGATGAAGTGTTAGTCATAAAATTAGAAAATGATGATCAGGTTGCAGTAGATCGAGTATGCCCGAGTTGTGATATTGAGATAGGGAGATGTCATTTTTCAGTTGATTTGATACCTTTTAGGCTAGGGGAGTTTGATGTTATTCTAGGAATGGATTGGCTATCTAGTAATAATGCTCAGATTGATTGTGCGAATAAGAAAGTGAAATTGCATACTGAAGAAAATGAAACGGTAATATTTAAAGGTGAGAAGCAAAAGCAGAAATTCTTAACAATAATGCAGACGAGAAGATTGCTATGCCAAAGATGTCAAGTTTACTTAGCCTATGTTCAGGATACTGACAAGGGTAATCCGAAGATTGAAGATATTCTTGTAGGTTGTAAGTATCTTGATGTTTTTCCAGATGAACTTCCAGGACTTCCACCGGATCGAGAAATCGAGTTCACTATTGACTTGACGCCAGGGACTGAACCAATATCGAAAGCTCCATATCGAATGGCACCTATTGAAATAAGGGAATTAGCAAAGCAGTTGCAAGAACTTCTCGACAAAGGAATCATAAGGCCTAGTGTATCCCCATGGGGTGCACCAGTATTGTTCGTGAAAAAGAAGGATGGTAGTATGCGAATGTGTATTGATTATCGTGAGCTGAACAAGTTAACTATCAAGAATAAATATCCTTTACCTCGCATCGATGATTTATTTGATCAACTAAAAGGAGCAGCATGGTTTTCGAAAATTGACTTACGATCAGGCTATCATCAGTTAAAGATCAAGGACGAAGATATTCCAAATACAGCGTTCAGAATAAGGTAGAGACACTATGAATTTCTTGTGATGGCTTTTGGATTGACGAATGCACCTGCAGCGTTTATGGATTTGATGCGAGTATTCAAGAAGTATCTGGATAAGTTTATCATTGTATTTATTGATGACATCTTGATCTACTCAAAGATGGAAGAAGAACATGCAGCGCATTTAAGAACGACATTGGAGATATTACGAAAGGAGCAGCTTTATGCAAAATTCTCAAAATGCGAATTTTGGTTGACAGAAGTACAGTTTCTAGGGCATACCATCAGTAGAGAAGGCATTCAAGTTGATCCAGCAAAGATTGAAGCTGTGTTAAATTGGGAAAGACCAAAGACGCCGACAGAAGTTCGAAGTTTCTTAGGATTGGCAGGATATTATCGAAGATTTGTCAAAGACTTTGCAAAGATAGCAGCACCGCTGACCAAGTTAACTCAAAAAAGTGAAAAGTTTGAATGGGATGGTAAGTGTGAAGAAAGTTTTCAAGAGTTGAAAAATCGGTTGGTGACCGCACCAGTATTAATACTGCCAGACGAGCAAGGAAATTTCGTCATATTCAGCGACGCTTCGTATCGCGGGCTAGGATTTGTGTTGATGCAACACGGTAACGTCATTGCATATGCTTCGAGACAACTTAAACCTCATGAGCAGAAATATCCTACGCATGATTTGGAATTGGCAGCAATCGTATTTGCATTGAAGCTTTGGAGACATTATCTCTACGGTGAAAAATGTGAAATCTATACGGATCATAAAAGTCTGAAGTATATCTTCACGCAAAAGGAACTGAACATGCGACAACGTCGATGGCTGGAATTGATTAAAGATTATGATATTACAAACAGTTATCATCCAGGAAAAGCAAATGTTGTAGCGGATGCGTTGAGTAGAAAGAAAGATTGAATTGGTTAACTTCATGCGAAGAATTGGTCAAGGAATTCGACAAATTAGAAATCAAGATTCGTATTCCCAATGAATCTGCAGGAACTATCTACGCTATGACTTTTCAACCAGGGTTGCTAGAAAAGATTCGTCGTTGTCAAGATGAAGTGATGAGTCAAGACGACGACTTAACGGGAGAAGAGATCACAACTCAGAAAGATAATGAAGGAATTTTATACTTTGCGTCGAGAATCTGGATCCCTAATGTGGCAGAATTAAAAGAAGAAATTATGCGAGATGCGCACAATTCGAAGTATTCCATTCATCCAGGAAGCACAAAAATGTATCGCGATTTGAAGGAAAACTTTTGGTGGCCGAATATGAAGATGGAAATAGAAGAATGGGTTAGTAAATGCTACACATGCCAGCGAGTTAAAGCGGAACATCAACGTTCGAGTGGGTTATTGCAACCGTTAGACATTCCAGAATGGAAATGGGAACATCTGGCGATGGATTTCGTAGTGGGAGTTCCAAGGATGAAAGCAAATCACGATACAATTTGGGTTATTGTTGATCGATTGACGAAATCAGCACATTTTCTTCCGATTAAGGAAAGATTTTCACTGGACAAGTTAGTGCACTTATATCTTAAAGAAATTGTGATGCGTCATGGAGTACCCGTATCGATTGTATCGGATCGAGATCCTAATTTCAATTCAAGATTTTGGAGACAACTCCAAGAATTTCTAGGAACGAAGTTGAACATTAGTACAGCCTATCATCCGCAAACCGACGGTCAAAGCGAAAGGACAATTCAAATGATTGAAGACATGCTACGAGTTTGTGCGATCGATTTTGAAGGCAGTTGGGATGAACATCTACCTCTAGTAGAATTTTCTTATAATAACAGCTATCACGCCAGTATTGGAATGCCACCGTATGAAGCACTATATGCGAGAAAAATGCAGATCACCAGTGCATTGGGATGAAGTTGGAGAATGCAAGAGTTTGGGTCCAGAATTAATTCGGCAGATGAAAGAAAAGATTGAACTTATTCGAAAACGAATCGAGGCAGCGCAAAACAGGCAAAGCAAATATGCAGACCAAGCAAGGAAGGATATGGACTATCAGGAAGGAGAACACGTATTGCTCAAAATATCGCCATGGAAAGGATTGACCAGATTTGGCAATAAAGGGAAATTGAAGCCACGATATGTTGGACCATTTGAAATTTTGAAGAAAATTGGGAAGGTTGCGTACGAGTTAGCTTTACCACCCCATATGCAGCACATTCACAACGTATTTCATGTATCTATGCTTAAGTAGTACAATCCTGATACAAGGCATGTAAAAGAGTATGAACCAGTAGAAGTTCAGGCAGATTTGTTGTATGTAGAGCAACCGATAAGGATTCTAGATCGGCAAGAGAGGGTATTAAGAAATAAGTCTGTGTCATTAGTGAGAGTCTTGTGGAGAAACCCAGTGGTTGAAGAATCAACCTGGGAGCTCGAGAGTAAAATGTTAGAAAAGTATCCTTAGTTATTTGTATAGTATGATTCCGAGGACAGAATCCTGTTAAGGGGGGAGAATGTAACGACCGAGAAATTACGCTTGTATTGTATTATAATAATGATAAATTATGTGTATTATTATGTGATAAAATGTGTTAAGTCATTAAACCCTAACTGCTATGTGTTACGTGTTTGCTGTTTTGATTCAAACGTGTTTTGGATATTTATCGAACGTTTTATCGTCTGTTATATATTTTATATCAAAACCCGTACAGCTCAAAACTATGTTTTAAGAGCCCGTATTTCAAACAAAATCATTGGCCCTATTTTATTAAAAATGCCCTATACAATATCGCTATTCTGAACCCCTAGACGTTTTACAAATTGACCTTTTTCGCGAAAAATGACTTTTCCGGACCCCTTCGGGTACCAAAAACCCCACAAAAATTACATTTTTATTTTTATATGATCATGAAATTATCATATATCATTTTTCTTTGTATTTTTATAATATTCACAATTTTTGGGAATTTTTACCATTTATTTAGTATTTATTGGATATTTAAAAATTTAACATTAATACCCAAAAATTATAAAAATTGGGGCCAAATATTTTTATTAGGAGTGTAATTAGACCCTTAATTTTATTTAGGGGTATTATTTTCATATATATAAATACCTGAATTACTATTAATTTTTCAGTTAATTATAATTAAAAATCAGAAAATAAAAAGAAAATTCAGAAAAAGGAATTAGGGTTCTTGAGTGTTCTTGCGGATCAAAGCCGATTTGATCGTGATTCCGGTGACAAAAATTGAAGTGTGAGTAACCGATTTGAAGCCCAAAGCCTGTTCTATCTGATTATCACGTCAAAATCATCAACCGAGGTATTAATTTGTGTTTCGTAATTTTCGGATTAATTTCTTAAATTCGGGTTTCGTTTTTGGTTGTTTGTTTGATGATTATGTTAGTATAGATGTATAGATCGTCGTTTTGTGAGTCGATTGGCACCGGTTTCGTCGAGGTTGGTTCCGGGTTTGTGCTCGCCGGAAAACGCCGTCAACGACGGCTGTTCTTGGTTTCCAGGGATGGTGGTCGACGAGAACGAAGGGGAAAGGAAGGGGGACGGCGTGTGATTGTTGTAGAACAAGAACGGGGAAGAATCGAAATCAAAGCACGACGTTTGGCCGTGTTTTTCATCTCGCCGGAAAATCCCCGCCGGGCCGGAATCTGGGCAGCGGCCGGTCTGTTCTTCCCGACCCGATTGGGTTGGGGACGACCCGGTTTGCAACCCGGAAACGACCCGGGTTCGATCCTAAAAACCCAAACCCTGTTCTATTTTTTGTGTTTTTAGTTAATTAATTATTTAGTTATATTTTAATATTTTAAAATCAGTTTTTAATAATTCTAAAAATTAATTAAAAATTAGTTTTGAATTCTGAAAATTAGTATTATTAATTTTTAAATTATTTTATTAAATTATAAATTCGAATTTAATTAGTTAATTAATTATTTAATTATTTATCTAATTATTTATTAATTATCTAATTAATTAATAATTGGGTAATTAATTAATAATTAGGTAATTAATTAATAATTAAGAATTAGAAATAATTAAGTGATATGATTAATAATCTAATAATTAGTTAATAATGCGAATAGTGATTCACTAATTAGAATTAGTATTCGAGCGATAGTTATTCGAATAATATTGCGGTAATTATTTATATCGTATAATTAAATATCAATAATAATATAATAGTACAATAATTATGCGAGAATTGCGAGTAGCTCGTAGTTATACGAGTGATTAATCGTTAAGTTTGTTTATAATTCGAGTAATTCGGAGTTATTCGATAAATAGCGTATCAGTTAATTAGATCGATTGATTATTTGTAAATAATCGATCTGATCGAATAAGTAATAATAATTTGTAATAAATAGTAATAATTCCAATAATTAGGGATTAATTATTTTAAAGTTCAATAATTATTAATTAATTATTTAAAAATGTAATAAGGATTGTTTAATTATAATTAATTATTTATAATTAATTATTAATTAATTAAATCTTGTTTAATTCATAATAATTCAACCGTTAGTCCGATTTGAGCGAAACGAAGACCTCTACACTCAGAAAAATGAGACGAATCCAATAAAAATAGTTGTAAGTTATAATTTCTTCCAAAAGAGAGTGGTTTGGTGATAATTAATACTTCATAAGTCCTAATAGGGGTATAATTGAGTCGAATAAATCTCGAAAAATTATAGTAAAATCAGATAGGGCTAGTTAATGCATGTATGAGTCTAGAATCGATTCTAAAAATAATTATAAGTCTAAAAATTTATTATATGCTTTATGTGCTATGTGATTTACGTGATTATGTGAACCTATGTGCTATATATATATATATATGTGTATATATGCGAGCCAGATAGAAACGCATGGGTAGACTGATAAGGTTGCGTGATATCAATTCAAGATACACGTATATAGTAAGTTATCTAAACGACTATCTTTCCATGATTGGTTCAGTGTTAGCAAGACAGATCAAGCTAGGGACAGAAGGCGGTGAGTTGAACCAGGTTAAGTACGCGCAAGGCAAGTTTTTTTCCCCTATTCTAAATTCAGAATAGTGAATTATATTTCCTTTTATCATATCAGTTACCTTTGATAATCATTGTTCATATACACTGTTACCCATTTATTAATGCTTGTTTCAATTTCATTTCGATTTTTGATTTCTCCCAATTTATTGAATTCGCTATTCATATTTCAATCCTTTTTACCCTTGTTACATATACTCTGGTATATCCTAGTGTTGGGATATATCAAAAGCATTTCGATTGTTCCAGATGCTATACCTTGGACTGGATGGTTACTATACGGGCTGGGTTTTACCCATACCATTATTTAATAGGCCATAGTTTCCTGAGTACTCTTTATGTTGGTTGGGTCTATGCAGTTAGGTATAGTTCTGCACTATATCCTGACTGATCAGCGGGTTATAGTGCATATGTTGGTTCTTGTTTCCAGTCTTGTTCATTTGGTACTCGCCAGCATTGGCAAATTACTATCCTATACAGATTCAGATGGTTGTTCCAACCAGCAGCTTATTGGTTCACTTATTTCTCTCTCTTTATACTATATATATTGTTGTAGGCTTGTTGAACAATTTTGGCTCATCCCCTTTTATTGTTAATCCTATTGTTTTACAGTTAAGGTAGAGAATGAAACCTATCAGGACCCACATAGTCAAGAAGCGAGTTCAAGCAGCGGGACCCTCTTATACCAAGAGTGTTCCTTCCCATTTCCGAAGAGAGCTTTGATTTGCCAGATCAGGTGTAACATGATAAGTAGTAATGTTGGGTTGAATAAAAGTATTGTGTAGTTTGAATAAAAGTTGTGTGGTGAGATTGTAGATAGAATAAAGTTTTGTAACAAAGAGAGTTCTTGAGACAGGTTTTATTTATTTGGGTTTGTAATAAAGTGTAATATGTGGTTCTTGTTTTCAACTCAACCCTTAAAAGATCCTGAGTAGTATTAGTTCGGGGTGATTATTATATTTATATTCCGCTAGCTTGTGCAGGTTTAGTTGTAGTTGTTGTTACTAATGCCCCAAATCTATACCCCGGATTTGGAGGGTGTTATAAAAACTATTAAACAACACTAGCTAAGACTAACTTGAGTAACTACACAGATTGTTATTCAGAAGAATACCTAGAAAATATTATACTCTGCACTATTTTGATTGAATATTTTAGCAGACACTGCAAAGAAAATATATAAACACACATACTACAAAAATACCTGTGGGATATGGGCTTTCAGCTATGATTCTTGAACTCAAGCAAATACCCATTTGAAACAAAATGCCTACAAAATCAAAACTCTAATATTTCTTCCTTATAATCTCTGCACATAAAAACATGCAATAGTTTAATAATGATCACCAATGACCAGCCTGATAAAAGTAGATCTGGGGTATAAAATGCTGGAAAATCACACAAGTTCCAATATATACCAAAACTAGTCATGAACCATGTTCTTTCTTGACCAACACACAGCTCAAGACCCTCAAGCTGTTAAGTATAATAAATCAGAGTATGGTACAAGAAACAGAAACCAGAAGATTAGTTTAAAACATTTTTATGCAATCCTTCAGAAGATTTCTGCCTTGTAAAATTTTTTGTTGGTTCGGACGGGTCAGTATACAGTGCAGCAACTCGCCAACTCTCATTCTGGAACTAATATAGGGGAAAATGTCTTACTATCCCACCTAGTCTCCCAATAACCACCTGTAGAATCAAAAATACTATAATCATGCAGCTTTTAGATAAAAGAATTCTGAACTACTTAAATGAAGAAGATGCTTACAGCTTTAGTGTGGAGACGAACGCCCGCCTTAGTATCACTTATGTTTAAAGGCCTTTCTTCTCTTTGCAAGTTGTCTGACCCAGATGTTCCTTCGTAAGTGCCAGTTGTCTGACCCAGATGTCTGACCCAATTTCTCCATTAAATTCCAGTCCATGCTGGTAAATGTGAACATGATCAGGAAGCTGATTTGATATATCACAAATTATGAAAAAAGGGTGACTAGGAATGGAAATTAAACAGCAGTAGAAAGCTTCATGTTAGTAATTGAAAATGTTCATGTATCATTATACTAGATATCTAACCCCTATAAGAGTTGTACCTATGTAAAAGAACCAAAAATGAACCTAATTGTACATCTACAGGGAAACTAGATAATTAGATATTGGGTGATAAGTTGGCCTGACTAAGAGTACTAAGCAGTAAAACAACTACAGTCAATAAATAGGTTGTCCGCACAGATGTTAGTAACACAAAAATGAGAACAAAAATTGCACAAGGCATTTTCAAATTAATTTGCAAAAAAAATTGGATTGTGGAGTCTCAATATAATTGCTAACTATTAATATTAAACCTGAAATGCTAAACAGACATTACCTGGTGCAGAATGATCTCGGCTAGCAGTGTTTATAGTTCAATAAAGGAAAAAAGTATTTTCTTATAAATTTATATAAGCATTTGGATACATAATTAATCAATCGTAATAAGCGGTAAAACAATAGTCATATATGGGTTGAATTGATCATCACACAAATAAATTACCAGAAGAAGAAATTAAATTTTAGTAAACCTTGAGCCGATAGAAGAGGGTCTCTCAGATCTGTCATTGGTAGTTGGTGTAGAACTGTATTTATTTAATCTATCACTTGTTCTAAATGAAGCCCTCTGAGACGACAAAGCAGGGGAACTGGTATTGGATTGCTGAGGTTCATTCTCAGCAAGAAGAATATCACTTAACAACGTATCTGCAAATGGAAGGTAATATAACATATAATCTTAAAGAAGAACATATAATAGTGTTGAGGCAGTTCATTTTAAGTCCTCTTTCAAGATTATTTTAATTTTGTAAATTTTAATTCTGTACAAATCACAATCTTTTAACAAAGAACAAACGAACAAACACCTCAATTTAAATTAAACAGTACATCAACCAATTTTCCCAAAAAAAGACACTCGCAAGCTACTAACACTTTCGATAACCCCTAATCTACCCTGCAGAACACCATCTTACATTTTATCAATTACATTAGATGACCGTAACGTACAGATATTTGTTGGGGGGTAGGAGGGGAGTTAAATCAACCTAGTCACTTATACAGAGTATCATTTATCATCCTAGCTAAATAACAATACGAACAAAATACCCGGAATTATCACATCTAAGTAACAAAAGAAAATAGAGTAAAAAGATTAAAGTCCGTGTAACCTAGTAGGTTTTAAACATACTGTAAGTTAGCTCCACAACAAATTGAGATTCCTCAGGACCAAACCCGAGAAAGGCATTTGTGTACTTCTCTTCCGGAATATCCCTCTTTCTCAAAAGCTTCATCCCAAAACCTTTAGTTTAAAACCTGTAAACATCAAATAAAACACCATTTAGCAATAAATTCATCACAACTAGCACATATTTGACATACTTTCTTCCAATTTAACAATAAACAACATACTTGATAGTGCGAACAAGTCACCAACACGAGATACAACATGTAAGAACCTTCCCTTATCCCTTTTAGGCCATTCCAACAACTCGCTACTCGGAACAACAGGCGTAGGTTCAGATTCAGCCATAATTTTAATTAAACAACATAATTTTAAACATAGATATATGAATAAACAACTGGATTTCAATTAAACGACATAATTTTAAACATAGATATACACACAGAAAGAAAATAAAAACTAATTATTTCAGCAAACAATCAAAACTTCACAAAATTGAAATAACTTGGATTAAAAATCATAACTGGTATTGCTACTACAAGGATAGATCACAGTATAACACATGACAGTACTAAAATATAAGCGATAAAAGAAATAATTACATACTAGAAATGAGAAATAGAAAGCCCTAAAATAAGATCAAGTGATAATAGAAATACAAAACAACGAAACTAAATAGGGGATTGCGATAATTCAATTATTTGTGTGCACATAAGTATAGAGATACAGAATCGAATTGGGGGGAGAGAGAGATAGAGAGAGTTACTACTTACTAGGAGAATGAAGAGTGAAAGAATATGATGTTCCATCGACCCCCAATTTCAATTAAAAACCCCGATTCCCATTAAAAACCCTAGCTCGAATCTGTAAGATTTTACTAATATAAATTCCTAGCTAATCAAATCAACAATCTTGAGGTAGTACTTTAGGATGATTCGGCTCAATTGAAAGTTGAGAGAGTGTGTGAGTGGCGACCGAGAGAGAGATTTTTAGAGTGTGAGAGAGCGACTGTGTGAGAGAGATGTTTAGAGAGGACTTTGAAATTTTACAAAAAACTGCCGCTTCTCCAAAACTTTTGAGCCTGCTTTAGCCCGCCTTATGGAGAGCATAATGACATCCCAAATAACCGCTGGCTAATTTCATTTTTTCTATTTTTTAAAAAAAAATTAAGTTCAAATAGTGTTCAAACTTTTTATTAATAAAAAATTAGTAATTATTAATTAGTACAATTTACAAAGTTAAAAAAAAAATCTCAATCTTAGATAATATTAATATTATTACTTAATTATATTATCAAAATTGATTATTTTTAAGACAAATAATTATACATATTAAATTATTTGTAAAATGTTACTTTTTTCCATTAACACCCTATTGTAACATAAGTTTCCACATGTTACTCGTATGTAACATTTTGAAACTATAGTAACATGTTATAAAGGATGTGGTAACATCAAAAATGCTATGTTGCGGTAGGTTAACATTAGCATATCTAAGGTAACATAATTTTGTAACACCCATGATTAAACAACTGTGATATGGTGTAGTGACATGAAAGATTTTTAACATAATTGTTTGAATTTGATAATTACTACATCAACGAGAAATATAATTAAATACTTATAAATTGCCATCTATCTCTTACTTCTCTTCTCTTCTCTTATTATATATTATATGTCAACCAAGGGTAAAAAGAGCCAATTTAATGATTGCAAAATCACAATTTTGCCCTTTTATTTTGAAAAATTATAAAAATATCATTATTACACAATATTTGTTAAAATTACCTAAAATTGGTGTATGCTATAGGAATCGAACCCCCTACCACATATTAACAAATTTCATGTAATTACCATCACACTACTTAACTTTTTGAGTGCAAATTAAAATTCTTATTAGATAAGTTACATCCTCTCTTTTTATCAAATTCTATTTTTTATTACTTTAACTTTGGAGTGGAAAAATATTAGTTTATACAATTCTATAGTTGTAATATAAATTGTGTAGTTAGACACACACACACATATATCAATTATGTTGTAATTTTTATGATATATATATCTTATAAAATTAAATACATTTTATACATTTTTGGGATTTATTTTCAAAAACTCATAATTCCATTTAATTTTAGTTTGACTTGTGTGCTTATCGAGCCAAAATTATTCTGTTTAATCCGAAGATACTTGGAATGAGTAATCAGATCAGAAAAATCAAATATATTAAAAAGTTAATTTTAAAAACTAATTCATTAGGCCATCTCCAAGTGCCATTTTAATGGTTGTGAAATCACAATTTTGCCTTTTTATGTTGGAAAAATATAAAAATGTCATCGATACACAATTTTTGTTAAAAATAAATAAAATTGGTGTATCCTATAGTAATCGAACCCCCTTACCTCCTACTTAAAAATTTCATGTCACTATCATTATGCTATATAGGCTTTTTAGTGCAAATTAAAATTCTTATCAGATAACTTCCCCTCCTTTTATCAAATTCTATTTTTATTACTTTAACTTTTAAAGAAATGAAATGTGAGATTATATTATTTACTCGACTCCCGCTTTTTAAGTTTCTGTAACTTTATTCTAAATTTCATAAATGCCGCCACTTTGTTATTTAAGCAAAAAATTAATTCAAATTGTTTTAGTATCGAGAATCGAACCTGTGACTGAATTATATCTTAGAACCATGGTGCTATAATGAATTTTGATTTTATTTTAAAAGTTTTATTAAAAAATTATATTTTCTCCTTTTTTAATTTTAACTTTTGAGTAAATAAAATGATAGTTTATACAGTTCTATAGCTGCAATCTAAATTTTGTAGTTAAACACACATAGACACATATATATATATACATATATCATTTATGTTTTAAAATGTATTTTAAAAAAATAAACCTTTTTATACAGTTTATCTACCTTACACTAAGTATCTAATATCAAAATTATCGTGGTTGACCGAGAATCGAACTTTACGACAAAATTAAGTTTTTCACCACTTAAGTTATATATATGTACGAAAAGAAAAAAAAGATACAGTGATGACCTTTATGCCTTCTCATTTTAATTTTATATTTATTTATTTAAATTTTTATGAATGTAATTAAATTTATAGAAATGTATTATTTATTATTACGTAATTGTTGTATGAATATAAAATAAAGTTAAAATAATCATTTACCGTATTCAAAATTTAATTTCTTATAGGCGCAAGTTCGTTTGAGATTACACTTTGATAAATATAGGCTTGTCGCTCGCACGGGTTTTTACGCTAGTTCTGACTTAAATTACAACAACCATGTATCAAATTTTACCTTTTGTCTTTTAATTCATTAATTTTAGTAACAAAGAAAGGTGATAATTAAAATAGCAAAATAATTACAATATGTACGTAATTCTTACGATAAAAATTTTAATTATTAAATATAACTAAATAACGGGGTGAAGGCTTTAAATAACCATATTTTAATAATCATTAACCAAATTACCCACTAGAAGTTTAATCTGCCCAAAATACCCACCAGATACTCCATTTTCAGTAGACTAACATCTTGATACTCCAGTAGCATAATACTTATTTGCCACTAGACTATTATGCATGATACTCCTTTGTCAGTGGAGTATCGGCCCACACACTTGATTGTCAATGGAGTAACACGTGAGATATTACTTTGTCACTGATGTATCATCTTAATTTTTTTAAAATTATTCAATTAAGGTCCACTTTAATTAGGGTTTAGGCTCTAGGATTTAAGGGGACCCTAAATCGTAAATCCTAAATTGATTTTTTATTCATTTTTTAAAAAATATTCCTAAACCCTAGATAAAGAATTTTTGAACCCTAGAAATATTAAAAATTGTAAAATTTTGTAAATAATAAAATTATAAATTAATATTCTACTTTTAAAAAAGTGATAAAATTACATGACGGTGGAGTATGATGCTTGCTACTCCACTGAAAAATGAGTATCAAGAATGATACTCCACCGACAGATGAGTATCACCTGTGAAACTCTACTGGCAAATGAGTATCACCCTAATACTCCACTAAAAGTGGCGTATCATCATGATATTTATTGGAGTATCAGTAAGTATCACGTGTAGTATCACGTGTATTTTGGGCAAAAGGTCCACTAAAAAAGGTATTTTGGTCAATTTTTCAATTTATTCGCTAAAAAGGAATGAAGCAAGACTAAGTACACTACATCTTTTAATGAAGTTTCTTGTCAATATATATTTGACTTTACGAACAACTTGAACCAAATTATCAATAGATTTTATAACTTTTATTTATCACTTTAGAAACTCATAAATGTTAATTTTTGTTATCTCATAAAAGATTTTGTTAAACAAAAAATTAATATTATAATTTTCATAACATATAATGCACAATTTTCAATTTGTAATATCAATTACTACATAATTAATCCCGATAGATAATATCATTAAACAAGCATTCTTGAAAAAGAACACATTGGCTTTATATCTTAGTTTTACTCTGAATTGTGATCGAAATAGTCATTACCCATGTTATTGATTTTATATCTGAAATCAATGGTGAATCTGAATTTCAATTTTTTACTTTATTTAGAATTTTTACATTTCAAATTAATAATATACTATAATTATTCATTTTATATAAAAATATATTTGGACTTTAAATTTTAAAGGAATCATAATATATTGTGCATTTTTTGACCTGCCAATTTAGGCCCAAAACCATATAAACAACCCAAATCAAACTACTTTCTAGAAGCTTCTAAAGCTACTTTCGAGAAACAGCTTTCTAGAATATGGCCCCACAAAAAGTCACACATTTTATATGAATATATACCAGCTTAAAATCGTGTTTTTTCTTCATACGGATCTAAAAATCGATCTACACGTCTAGTATCCATACAAAATTAGACTTGTAACCTCAATTCAACAAAACAGGCGCGATAAAATCACTCTGTCTTTAACACTTGTATGTCTCAATACAAACTCTTGTAATCTCCGATGATTTACCTTTGGTCTTCAAGTAATTATCAACGAGTTTATATTATCTCTATCCGGTATGTATATGTACAATTACATATTTATATGCACGCCCTATATTTTTTATAGTCGTAATCATTGTTATTGTATCAAGTAATTTTTGATATTCAATTGAGATATTATACTGCTATTTCTAATATTTGTAGTTGTATCTTTTCGAGTATTATGATTTGGGTAGTTTATTTGTATTAATGTTTTATTATTTAGACAGTCTAATGTGTATCTATATTTTCTTTTTTGTTGTTGGTTAATGTAGATTTAAAATTCTAATGGAGGAATAACCAAGTTCGACCACTAGTAGATCTACAAAAAAGATTTAAATAATCTACATCGAAAATATCATTCGATGCAATAGTTAATGTGTAGAAAGCTCCCGTCCGTGAAAGTTTAGAACTGGAGATGATCCGACATGATTTCTGAACCTGTACCCGACCTATTGGCCCAACACAAATTCGACCAATTTCTGAATCCCCCATTTTAATGAGGGTCAAGAAAATTAAAAATAATTGGAGAAGTAAGGGGATGCAGATGGAACATACTGTAAGATCATCTTGATTTGGGGCTGAACCTTTGACAAAGAGGAACGAAATAAACAAAAGGAAGGACTTGTTGGCTTCCACGAGGATGGATGACGAGCTGCAAGTCTCGGATGAACGGTGCTAGTGCCGGAGTCATTGATAAGGTAAAATAATCTTTGTCATTTAAATATATTCAACTAAGTGTCAAAGATTTTTTAACCTTATCAACCACTCCAACACTAGCACCATTCATCAGAGGCTTGTAGTTTATCTTCCAACCTCGTGAAAGCTAACTCAACCTACCTTTTGTGCATTTCATTTCTATTTTTGAAAGCTTTACCAGAAATGAAGATGATCCTCTAGTTAGTTCCATCCGGATGCCATTGCTTCCCCAATTTCTTTCACTTCCCTGACCCCCATCAAAGTGGGGGACACATAAATTGGGTCGGATTCGGGTTCAGACAACAGGTCGAGTAAGGGTTCAAAAATTATGTAGGATCCAGGTGCAAGCTTCGTTTTAGATGTTTCACCGACAAGAGCTTCCCACGTACCAACTATTGCATCGATTGCAGGTAAGTCAACCATGCCAAGTGTCCGATTTGTAATGAACGATTGGAAAGGTTATTGGAGTTATCTTCGGACTAAAATATTTTTAGTGTAGTTTATCTCCAGACTAAGAAATTTTTAGTAACAAACACGATTACTCCTCCGATTAAATAAATATATAAGTTTTTCTAGAAAATACTAGAAATCGGGAGGTAGGCTAACTTGAATGGATTTGAGTTTTTTATTCATTGTAATTGCATACTGAATTAATTTTGTGGAACCGTAATATAGGTAATTGTCTGTTAAAAAATTTAGGACTTTTAGATGATATTCAAATGACTCAATTAATTTAACATATACCTATAATGATATTTTTTCATCTAAATTACGCAAAAGGTCTAAGGGGAGCCTTTTGACATTATAATATAAGTAATAATTCTGCAAATATTATCCGTATGATTTTATATGAATTTTTGGAATCTATATTTTAGTGATATATATTATCTTTGAAGCATAATCCTGAACTTGCTCGAGATAGACAGAGAACATAATTTTTTTGTATGAACTTTATAGATTCATACAAAACATAACATTAAAACATTCTTGTCATTTCTTGTTGCACAATGAAGAAGGTCAATTGAGTGCATTTCATAATTATATACATGCTATAAAAGGTTAGATCTATAATATATAATTTTCCTTTTTCTACGGTCATTCCATATTTTATTTTAGTGTGTAAATTAATTCAAATTTGTCTACTTGATTATTTGGTACTACGTGGAGATGTTACTTAATTACATCATGAATAGGTTTGTAATTTATGCACTTACAGTAAGTTAACTAGTGTTATATATTAAAACAAATACTGTATATTTTCCTTTTTCTACGCTCATTCCATATGTTATTTTAGTGTGTAAATTAATTCAAATTTGTATACTTGATTATTTGGTACTATGTGGAGATGTTAATTAATTACATCATGAATAGTTTTATAATTTATGCACTTAGAGTAAGCTAAGTAGTGTTATATATTACAAGAAATACTGTATATTTTACCATAAATAAATGTAATATATTTTAACAAATTAACTCTTAAATAATGTTCAATTAAACGACAAACTAAGAGTAATAATTTTTTTTTAAAAATGAATACAAATTTTGATATTCTTAACCATATATAGTTAATATAATTAAAATCATATTTTATACAATATGTTTAATATATAATTTTGATTCGTTAATAAGTTTAAATTGATATTAATAAATTAAACCCAGTTCAGATCTATACAAATTATTTATCAAAAGGGTCCAAATCTATGTTGTTTCATGTCTATGCATTGGTTGTCTGAGTTCACAACCCCTAATAAAACAAAACTAAATGAATTTATCATCATTCAACAATATTTTTTTTGTCAACGTCATTTTTTACCGGGTTATATCTATTCAATTAATTTTGTCTTTTTACCATTAGGATTCATGTATCTCTTCAAATAAATAGTTTCCATCATTTTCAGTTTCAGGACCAATATTAGGATTTTCACCTTCAATCGGTTCCGGAACTCACAATCTATATATTTATGTGAATAAAATTATCAGACTTTTGTCGAATTAAAAACCCTATTTCTCCTTGAATTCGAATATAATTAAAATAAAATTTTGAAGTGGGTTAGGAGATAGTGGATTGAGAAAGAAAAATTTTGACTTGTGACTTAAATTTTAAAATCATATATAATGAAAATTTAGTTTGGTGTGGAAATGAAGAACAAGAGGGAGAGAAAAAAGAACGTCAATTTAATAAATATTGTAATAATGAATTCAAATGTAAAATTGGTAATAATAAAAATATAATTTATAGTTCATTGACAGATTTCTGAAAATGCAACTTAACGAGGGTTATAGTCTTATTCACGACATCAAAGATTTTTAACATAACTGTTTGAATTTGATAATAACTACATCAACGAGAAACATAATTAAATACTTATAAATTGTCATCTATCTCTTACTTCTCTTCTCTTCTCTTCTCTTATTATATATTATATGTCAACCAAGGGTAAAAAGAGCCAATTTAATGACTGTGAAATCACGATTTTGCCCTTTTATTTTGAAAAATTATAAACATGTCATTATTACACAATTTTTGTTAAAAATAAATAAAATTGGTGTATGCAATACGAATCGAACCCCTTACCTCCTATAAACAAATTTCATGTAATTACCATCACGCTACTTAACTTTTTGAGTGCAAATTAAAATTCTTATTAGATAAGTTATATCCTCTCCTTTTTATCAAATTTTTTTTTATTACTTTAAATTTTCATTGGATCAAATGTTAGTTTATAAAATTCTATAGCTGTAATATAAATTCTATAGTTAGACACACACATATATATATATATCATTTTGTTGTAATTGTTATGATATATATATTTTATAAAATTAAATACGTTTTATACATTTTTGGGTTTTTTTCAAAAACACATAATTCCATTTAATTTCAGTTTGACTTGTGTGCTTATCGAGTCAAAATTATTCGGTTTAATCCGGAGATACCTCGGATGAGTAATCGGATCAGAAAAATCAAATATATTAAAAAATTAACATTAAAAACTAATTCATTAGGCCATCTCCAAGTGCCATTTTAATGGTTGTGAAATCTTGATTTTGCCTTTTTATGTTGGAAAAATATAAAAATGTCATCCTTACACAATTTTTTTTAAAAATAAGTAAAATTGCTATATAACTTTTTTTTTGCAAATTAAAATTCTTATTAGATTACTTCCCCTCCTTTTATCAAATTCTATTTTTATTACTTTAACTTTTAAGGAAATGAAATGTTAGATTATATTATTTACGTGACTCCCGCTTTTTAAGTTTTCGTAACTTTATTCTAAAATTTCATAAATGCCACCACTTTGTTATTTAAGCAAAAAATGAATTCAAATTGTGTTGGTATAGAGCATCGAAACTGTGACTGAATTATATCTTAGAACCATGATGAATTTTGATTTTATTTTAAAAGTTTTGTTAAAAAAATATTTTTCTCCTTTTTTGATTTTAACTTTTGAGTAAATAAAATGATTGTTTATACAGTTATATAGCTGCAATCTAAATTTTGTAGTTAAACACACACACAGACACAGATACACACACAGACACAGATATATATATATATCAATTATGTTTTAAAATGTATTTTAAAAAAATAAATATTTTTATACAGTTTATCTACCTTACACTAAGTATCTAATATCCAAATTATCGGGGGTGACCGAGAATCGAACTTTACGACAAAAATAAGTTTTTCACAACTTAAGTTATATATATGTACGAAAAGAAAAAAAAATACAGTGATGACCTTTATGCCATCTCATTTTCATTTCATATTTATTTATTTAAATTTTTATGAATGCAATTAAATTTATAAAAATGTAATATTTATTATTACATAATTGTTGTATGAATATAAAATAAAGTTAAAATAATCATTTACTGTATTCAAAAATTAATTTCTTATAGGCGCAAGTTCGTTTAAGATTATATTTTGATATAAATACAGGCTCGTGGCTCGCACGGGCTTTTACGCTAGTTCTGACTTAAATTATAACAATCATGTATCAAATTTCACCTTTCGTCATTTAATTCACTAATTTTAGTAAGAAAGAAAGGTGATAATTAAAATAGCAAAATAATTATAATATGAACGTAATTCATACAATAAAAATTATAATTATTAAATATAATTAAATGACGGGGTGAAGGCCTCAAATAACCATATTTTAATAATCATTACCCAAATTACCCACTAGAAGTTTAAACTGCCCAAAATACCCACCAGATATTCCATTTTCAGTGGAGTAACATCTTGATACTCCAGTAGCATACGAGTATCAAGATAATATTTTTTTTTGCAATGATTGATACTCTTTTTGTCAGTGGAGTATGAGCCCAAGCACTTGATTGTTAACACATGAGATATTACTTTGTCACTGAAGTATCATCTTAATTTTTTAAAAATTATTAAATTAAGGTTCACACTTTAATTAGGGTTAAGGCTCTAGGGTTTAGGGGACCCTAAATCGTAAATCCTAAATTGAATTTTTATTTAATTTTTAAAAAATATTCCTAAACCCTAGATAAATAATTTTTGAACCTTAGAAATATTAAAAATTGTAAAATTTTGTAAATTTTGTAAATAAAAAAATTATAAATTAATATTCTAATTTTAAAAAAGTGAAAAAATTACATAAAGGTTGTGGCGCCATCCAAACCCGGGTCAGAAGTTTGGGGTCCACACACACACCTTAATTATAACCTGCTTATAGAAATAATAAAGATAATAATAATATATGCAGTGACCCTACTTACCAACCACCACGGACCGCAACAGGTTAAAGTATGCACACAAGCCAAACACACTAATATATTACAAACCGATCAAATCCCAACTATTTCAAATTCAAACTGAGTATTAAACATTATTACAAACTTTTACAAACTTAAATTATTCCAAAAGAAGCCTACTAGCTCCACTTTTTAAACCTGAACCCCTAGTTCTCGCGCTGGACTGGGGATCCTCTTTACCAATTGGTTCCTTTTTTTAACTGGAAAGAATATAAACAACATCGCACAAATGAGCTAACTAGCTCAGCAAGTCACAATGACAAAACTGAGAATAAGGATCATTAGATGAATATGGTTATGATATCAAGTGAACAATGGATTATGATTTAGAATTGGATATTATACTTTTAATTTAAAAACCAAGGTTAGGCTGCTGATCAGTCACGCACTAACCCCGAGCAAGGCACACAGCATTGCTCTAACTACTGGATCCAAGGCACACATTGGCCTAACTTGACCATTATATGGTCTGACCACGAATCTGGTTCACAATTTTATAAAAACAATCCAATTCTAACATAATAACAGAATATGCAATAATAAACAATAACCGAAATCATTAACAACAATAAATGTTTAACAATGAAAGGGTTTCAATCCTTGTAAGGATCAATAAGGCAATTTAAAAGCTTGGATGCTGGGTAATGAAAGAATTGGATAACAAAGGAATCAACGTTTCAAGGTTTCAAGGATTTGGTCTTTCAAAGTATAAGATACCATGGGTTGAGTATATAATAGTTCATTTCAGTGTTTGGTATTTAGTTTGTATGTATTTGTGGAGTAGTATCGTAGATTTGTGGTGAACAATGGATTATGATTTAGAATTGGATATTATACTTTTAATTTAAAAACCAAGGTTAGGCTGCTGATCAGTCACGCACTAACCCCGAGCAAGGCACACAGCATTGCTCTAACTACTGGATCCAAGGCACACATTGGCCTAACTTGACCATTATATGGTCTGACCACGAATCTGGTTCACAATTTTATAAAAACAATCCAATTCTAACATAATAACAGAATATGCAATAATAAACAATAACCGAAATCATTAACAACAATAAATGTTTAACAATGAAAGGGTTTCAATCCTTGTAAGGATCAATAAGGCAATTTAAAAGCTTGGATGCTGGGTAATGAAAGAATTGGATAACAAAGGAATCAACGTTTCAAGGTTTCAAGGATTTGGTCTTTCAAAGTATAAGATACCATGGGTTGAGTATATAATAGTTCATTTCAGTGTTTGGTATTTAGTTTGTATGTATTTGTGGAGTAGTATCGTAGATTTGTGGTTCTTGTTTGGGTATACAATAATCAATGGATTAGAAAGAATATGATTCATGGCTCAAGAATAATAACTGAAATCAGGATTTAGGTTTCTGTGCTTCAAAGCACTTGCAATATCACAGGATTATCAAGTACTACAATATCTCGAGAAAGTTCAGAACACTTGTGTGATATTAGCTTACTACACTGCACTCGTTTCCAATCACAACCGTCTTACTCTTCAACTATCTGTTTCCCTTTCTTACGTCTTGCCTCTTCTGCTCACATATCATAAGCATCTATCAATAATTTACTCATGGAATTCTATTCAACACATACTTCTATCTACCCTCCGTTTTACCCAAATCCGATTAACGGATTAAAAGTTATGCAATAATCAAGTAAACACCGAATATATAGACCGATACTCAATTAACAAGTCACATATAGCACATAATACATCACGTAATCAATGATATATTATTTATAAAGAAGTCTCGGGTCATAAATAGGCTTTTTGGCATTTAAAATGATTTTTAAAACATTTTTCGGAATTAAAACGGGTCGTTGGATCAATTTCGGGTTAATAAACAGGGTTCGGTTGGCCAATTCTGGCTCCGAAATAATTTTAGAATAATTATCGAGCCTTGGAAATAATTTAGAATAATATTTTAAAGGTCGAAACTATTTTTCAGAATTTTTAAATCATTTTTAAATAATTAAATCTAATTAAATAATTAACTAAAATCAATTAATAATTAATTAAATCAATTAATCAATTAATTTTTGAATTAATTGACCAATTAATCAATTATAAATTAACTGAAATTAATTAACTAATTAATTTAGATTTTTTTGTGAATTAAAAATAATTTTCAGAATTAAAATAATAATTTTTAGAATTTTCAGAATTTAAAAATGAATTTTTATAATAAAAATAAATAGGAAATATGATTTTTAAACATTTTATAAACAGGAATCCTAAATTTGCAAAGTCTGGAAACTTCAGGGACCTAACTGCATCATTTTCAAAAGTTGGGGTACTAAACTGTAATTTTCCAGCCCTTCGCCGGAAAATAGTCGGGTTCGCCGGAGAACACGTTCCCGGCGTCCACACCCCACCAACACCTCCAGATCACATCTACACAACATCAGGAACACAACCATGCAATCAATTCATCCTAACAATCCCTGAGTTGGCCGGAATTTGGCCGTGAAGTTTTTTAGTTTCCGGCGAACATCGGAAAACTTCAAAACACAACTCCCTTCTCTACAGACCTCGTTGGTTCATGAAACTTATACGACTAGATTGCAAATTTCACAGAGAATACAAACCACTATAACACAACATCAATCTATCACAGAATAAGAAACCCCCAAATTTCAATTAAGAACATTCATACGGGTTATAAACCCTAATTTTGAAATTCGAAAATCAAACTCAAATTTGAACTTGTTATTGAACTCCAAATCAGACGTATGACATATGAATATCATCAGGAAAACAAGCTCTACAACATGCAATCATCAAATCATACAAACAATCATCCGAACAAAAATTCATATTTTTAATAAAATAAATTCAAAAATAAATAAATTTTTAGAAAAATAACCTTGATTTCTGCAGTGAAACAAAGCTCAGAATCTGATAGAACACTTCAAATCCTTCGTTTTGGTTACTCAAGCTTTGAAAACAGAGATCGGTAACGCCTTCGTTTTGCTGTTTGATTCTTAGAACAGTTTTAGGAAATTAGGGCTTTTCTCTGAAAATTATATAATTAACTATCTGCAAATGATTTTGATACGAAATAAAATACGGTAAAAGGCTATTTATAATTACGGAAAATTTGTATCCCGTTGGATCATTCCGGATATAAAACGGTACGTTTATTTGTAAAAACTGATCCAAACGGTATCGGTTTTCGGGATAATTATCCAAATTAGTACAATTTGTACTGCGGTCTTGGTCTCAGCGCCTGGTTACACGTATTACGAGGTGATAATTGTGATAGTTTAATAAAAAGCTCCCGTTTATCGAAAATACGGGTTTTATTGATTTACCGAACCGAATATTGTATCAAAAATGTTGCGCCGGGACCCGCGCAGGACAAACCGTACGGCGGATCAAAAAAGTCGAAACATGGAATATGCTCGGAATATTATAACTAGGTTAGGAAGGAGTTCTCGAAAGAGTTTCGGGTTCCAAAAACATAACAACGGGTGACGTCGGTTGGTTCCCGTTTTTATAAAATAGACTTTAATTACCCAGAAAAAGATTTTAGAAATTTTATATGATTCTTATAAATCCATAAAACAACATAAAAATAATTAAGAAGATATGATAATTATCTATATTTTATTTTGGACATATAAAAATTAAAATACTCAATTAATATTATTTTTGAATACTCAAGTACAGATAACACTTAACAATTAGCTCACAAAATAGATACTGAACACACATAATAATTATATAATAGCAAAAATAATTACACGATATATCCCGGATATTACATCCTTCCCCCCTTAAAAGGAATCTATCCTCAGAATCTCTAAGAAAACAAATGAGGGTACTTTTCTCTCATATCACTTTCTAACTCCCAGGTTGACTCTTCAACCTTTGGGTTTCTCCACAATACTCTTACTAACTTTACCACTTTATTTCTCAATACTTTCTCTCTTTCCTCTAGAATCTCTATCGGATTCTCTACATATGATAAATCTGCTTGAAGTTCTATTGGCTCATATTCTATTATATGCCTGGAGTCTGGATTATATTTCTTAAGCATTGATATGTGAAAAACATTATGAATGTGCTCCATGTGCGGAGGTAACGCCAATTCGTAAGCTACTTTGCCAATACGCTTTAGGATTTCAAAAGGTCCGACATATCTTGGGTTTAGCTTCCCTTTCTTCCCAAACCTCGTTAGTCCTTTCCCCGGTGATACTTTCAATAATACCAAGTTTCCTTCTTCAAATTCCATGTCTTTTCTTAATTGGTCTGCATATTTCCTCTGACGATCTTGTGCGGCTATTAATCTTTTCTGGATAATTTCAACAACTTCCTTTGTCTGCTGCACCAATTCAGGTCCGAGTATTTTGTGTTCTCCTACTTCGTCCCAATATACTGGAGATCTACATTTGCATCCATAAAGGGCTTCATAAGGTGGCATCCCAATGCTGGCGTGATAACTGTTGTCATAAGCAAACTCTAACAGGGGTAAATGCTCGTCCCAACTTCCTTTGAAATTAATAGCACAAACACGTAGCATGTCCTCGATTGTCTGAATCGTTCTTTCACTTTGGCCATCCGTTTGGGGGTGATAAGATGTACTAATATTCAGTCTTGTTCCCAAACATTCTTGAAAACTCTTCCAAAATCTTGAATTAAATCTTGGATCTCGATCAGATACAATAGACACTGGAACTCCATGACGAACTACAATTTCTTTCAAGTACATATGAACTAACTTGTCGAGCGAAAATCTTTCATTTATAGGCAGAAAATGAGCTGACTTGGTAAGTCTATCTACTATAACCCAAATGGCATCATGATTAGTCCTTGTCCTTGGTAATCCAACTATGAAATCCCTGGTAATATGTTCCCACTTCCACTCTGGAATCTCCAATGGCTGTAGCAATCCGCTTGCTCCCTTATGCTCTGCTTTAACTCTCTGACAGGTATAGCATTTGCTAATCCATTCCGCAATTTCCCTCTTCATATCTGGCCACCAATAATTCTTCTTTAAATCTCTGTACCTTTTGGTACTCCCTGGATGGATGGAATATCTTGAACTATGCTCCCATCCATGAAAGTTTAAAACCGGAGCTGATCCGACATGATTTCTGAACCTGTACCCAACCTGTTGGCCCAACGCAAATCCGACCGATTTTTGAATCCACCATTTTAATGATGGTCAGGAAAATTGAAAATAATTGGAGAAGTAAGGGGATGCAGATGGAACATGCTATAAGATCATCTTGATTTGGGGCTGAACCTTTCAAAAAGAGGAACGAAATACACAAAATGAAGGTCTTGTTGGCTTCCACGAGGATGGATGACGAGCTGCAAGTCTCGGATGAACGGTGCTAGTGCAGGAGTCGTTGATAAAGTAAAACAATCTTTGTCATTTAAATACATCCAACTGAGTGACAAAGATTTTTTAACCTTATCAACCACTCCAGCACTAGCACCATTCATCTAAGGCTTGTAGCTTATCTTCCAACCTCGTAAAAGCTAACTCAACCTACCTTTTGTGCATTTCGTTTCCATTTTTGAAAGCTTTACCAGAAATCAAGATGATCCTCTAGTTAGTTCCATCCAGACGCCATTGCTTTCCCAATTTCTTTCAACTTCCCTGACCCCCATCAAAGTGGGGGACACATAAATTGGGTCGGATTCGGGTTTAGACAACAGGTCGAGTAAGGGTTCAAAAATTGTGTAGGATCCAGGTGCAAGCTACGTTTTAGATGTTTCACCGACAAGAGCTTCCCACATACCAACTATTGCATCGATTGCAGGTAAGTCCACCAGGCCAAGGGTCCGATTTGTAATGAAGGATTGGAAAGGTTGTTGCAGTTTGTTATCAGACTAAAATATTTTTAGTGTACTTTATCTCCAGACTAAGAAATTTTTAGTAACAAACACGATTAGTCCTCCGATTAAATAAATATATAATTTTTTCTAGAAAATACTAGAAATCGGGAGGTAGGCTAACTTGAATGGATTCTAATTTTTTGTTCACTGTAATTGCATACTGAATTAATTTTATGAAACCGTAATATAGGTAATTGTCTGTTAAAAAATTTAAGACTTTTAGATGATATTCAAATGACTCAATTAATTTAACATATACCTATAATGATATTTTTCATCTAAATTACGCAAAAGGTCTATGGGGAGCCTTTTGACATTATAATATAAGTAATATTTCTGCAAATATTATTTGTATGATTTTATATAAATTTTTGGAATCTATATTTTAGTGATATATATTATTTTTGAAGCATAATCCTGAACTTGCTCGAGATAGACATAGAAGATAATTTTTTTGTATGAACTTTATAGATTCATACAAAATATAACGTCAAAACATTCTTGTCATTTCTTGTTGCACACTAAAGAAGGTCAATTGAGTGCATTTCATAATTGTATACATGCTATAAAAGGTTAGATCAATAATATATAATTTTCCTTTTTCTACGCTAATTCCATATTTTATTTTAGTGTGTAAATTAATTCAAATTTGTATACTTAATTATTTGGTACTACGCGGAGATGTTAATTAATTACATCATGAATAGTTTTGTAATTTATGCACTTACAGTAAGCTAACTAGTGTTATATATTATAAAAAATACTGTATATTTTACCATAAATAAATGTAATATATTTTAACGAATTAACTCTTAAATAATGTTCAATTAAACTATAAATTAATAGTAAATATTTTGTTAAAAAATGAATACAAATTTTGATATTCATAACCATATAAAGTTAACATAATTAAAATCATAAATTATAAAATATGTTTAATATATCATTTTGATTCATTAATAAGTTTAAATTGATATTATTAAATTAAACCCGGTCCTGATGTATACAAATTAATTATCAAAACGGTAAAAATCTATGTTGTTTAATGTCTATGCATTGGTTGTATGAATTCGCAACCCCTAATAAAACAAAATTAAATGAATTTATCATCATTCAACAATTTTTTTTCTTCTAAAACACATTTTTTTTGTCAATAACGTCATTTTTTACTCGGTTATATCTATTCCATTAATTTTGACTTATTACCATTAGTATTCATGTATCTCTTCAAATAAATAGTTTCCATCATTTTCAGTTTCAGGACCAATATTAGGATTTTCACCTTCAATCGATTCTAGAACTCACGATTTATATATTTATGTGAATAAAAATATCAAACTCTTGTCGAATTAAAAACCCTATTTCACCTTTGAATTTGAATATAATTAAAACAAAATTTTGAAGTGGGTTGGGAGATAGTGGATTGAGAAAGAAAAAATTTGACTTGTGACTTAAATTTTAAAATCATATAGAATGAAAATTTAGTTTGGTGTGGAAATGAAGAAGTGGGAGAAAAGAGAACGTCAATTTAATAAATATTGTAATAATGAATTCAAATATAAAATTGGTAATAATAAAAATATATTTTATATTACATTGACAGATTTCTGAAAATGCAACTTCACGAGGGTTATTATCTTATCCACGACATCAAAGATTTTTAACATAATTGTTTGAATATGATAATTACTATCAACGAGAAACATAATTATATACTTATAAATTGTCATATATTTCTTACTTCTCTCCTCTTCTCTTCTCTTATTTTATATTATATGTCAACCAAGGGTAAAAATAGCCAATTTAATGACTGTGAAATCACGATTTTGCCCTTTTATTTTGAAAAATTATAAAAATGTCATTATTACATAATTTTTCTTAAAAATAACTAAAATTGGTGTATACAATAGGAATCAAACCCCTTACCCCCTATTAACAAATTTCCTTTAATTACCATCAAGCTACTTACCTTTTTGAGTGCAAATTAAAATTCTTATTAGATAAGTTATATTCTCTCTTTTTTTTCAAATTCTTTTTTTTATTACTTTAACTTTCGAGTGGATCAAATGTTAGTTTATAAAATTCTATAACTGTAATATAAATTCTATAGTTAGACACACACACATATATATATATATATATATCAATTATGTTGTAATTTTTATGATATATATATATATATTTTATAAAATTAAATATCTTTTATACATTTTTGGGATTTTTTTTTCAAAAACTCATAATTCCATATAATTTCAGTTTGACTTGTGTGCTTATCGAGTCAAAATTATTCGGTTTAATCCGGGGATACTTGGAATGAGTAATCGGATATGAAAAATCAAATATATTAAAAAATTAATTTTAAAAACTAATTCATTAGGCCATCTCCAAGTGCCATTTTAATGGTTGTGAATTCACCATGTTTCCTTTTTATGTTGGAAAAATATAAAAATGTCATCCTTACATGATTTTTGTTAAAAATAAGTAAAATTGTTGTATCCTATAAGAATCGAACCCCCTTACCTCCTACTTAAAAATTTCATATCACTGCCATTATGCTACATAACTTTTTTATTGCAAATTAAAATTCTTATTAGATAACTTCCCCTCCTTTTATCAAATTCTATTTTTATTACTTTAACTTTTAAGGAAATGAAATGTTAGATTATATTATTTACGTATATCTTAGAACCATGGTCCTATAATGGATTTTGATTTTATTTTAAAAGTTTTGTTAAAAAAATTATATTTTCTCCTTTTTTAATATTTACTTTTGAGTAAATAAAATGATAGTTCTATAGCTGGAATCTAAATTTTATAGTTAAACACACACAGAGACACAGATATATATATATATATATATCAATTATGTTTTAAAATGTATTTTAAAAAAATAAATATTTTTTATACAATATCTACCTCACACTAAGTATCTAATATCAAAATTATCGTGGGTGACCGAGAATCGAACTTTACGACAAAAATAAGTTTTTCACCACTTAAGTAATATAGATGTACGAAAAGAAAAAAAAAATAAAATACAAGATGTCCTTTATGCCATCTCATTTTTATTTCATATTTATTTATTTAAATTTTTTTGAATGTAATTAAATTTATAAAAATGTATTATTTATTATTATGTAATTGTTGTATCAATATAAAATAATGTTAAAATAATCATTTACCGTATTCAAAAATTAATTTCTTATAGGCGCAAGTTCGTTTGAGATTATATTTTGATATAAACACAGGCTCGTGGCTGGCACAAGCTTTTCCGCTAGTTCTAATTTAAATTACAACAACCATGTATCAAATTTCACCTTGCGTCATTTAATTCACTAATTTTAGTGAGAAAGAAAGGTGATAATTAAAATAGAAAATTAAATATAATATGAACGTAATTCTTACGTTAAAAATTATATTTATTAAATATAACTAAATAACGGAGTGAAGGCCTCAAATAATCATATTTTAATATTCATTACCCAAATTACCCATTAGAAGTTTAAACTATCCAAAATACCCACCAATATTACATTTTCAGTGGAGTAACATCTTGATATTCCAGTAGCATAGGAGTATCAAGATGATATTTTTTTGCCAGTGGAGTATTATGCATGATACTCTTTTTGTCAGTGGAGTATCAGCCCAAACACTTGATTGTCAAGTGAGTATGAGTGAGTGGAGTAACACATGAGATATTACTTTGTCAATGAAGTATCATCTTAATTTTTTAAAAATTATTAAATTAAGGTTCACACTTTAATTAAGGTTTAGGCTCTAGGGTTCAGGGGACCCTAAATCGTAAATCCTAAATTGATTTTTTAAAAAATATTCTTGAACCCTATATAAAGAATTTTTGAACCCTAGAAATATTAAAAATTGTAAAATTTTGTAAATTTTGTGAATAATAAAATTATAAATTTATATTCTAATTTTCAAAAAGTGAAAAAATTACATGACGGTGGAGTATCATGCCTGCTACTCCACTGAAAAATGAGTATCAAGAATGATACTCCAGTGACATATAAGTATCACGTGTGATAATCTACTGGCAAATGAGTATCACCCTAATACTCTACTGAAAGTGGCGTATCATCATGATACTTAGTGGAGTATCACTAAGTATCACGTGTATTTTGGGCAAAAGGTCCTCTAAAAAGGATATTTCGGTAATTTTTTCAATTTATTCGTTAAAATGGAATGAAGCAAGCGTAAGTACAATACATCTTTTAATGAAGTTTCTTGTCAATATATATTTGACTTCACGAACAACTTGAGCCAAATAATCAATAGATTTTATAACTTTTATTTATCACTTCAGAAACTCAGAAATATTAATTTTTGTTTTCTCATAAAAGATTTTGTTAAACAAAAAATTAATATTATAATTTTTGTAACATATAACATATAATTTTCAATTTGTAATATCAATTACTACATAATTAATCTCGAAAGATAATATAATCAAACAAGCATTCTTGAAAAAGAACACATTGGCTTTATATCTTAGTTTTACCCTGAATTGTGATCGAAATGGTCATTACCCATGTTATTGATTCTATATCTGAAATCAGTGGTTAATATGAATTTCAATTTTTTTTACTTTATTTAGTATTTTTACATTTCTAATTAATAATATACTATAATTATTCATTTTATATAAAGATTTATTTGGGTTTTAAATTTTAAATAAATCATAATATATCGTACATTTTTTGACCTGCCAATTTAGGCCCAAACCAATACAAACAGCCCAAATCAAACTACTTTCTAGAAGCTTCTAAAGCTACTTTCTAGAAACAGCTTTCTAGAATATGGCCCCACAAAAAGTCACACATTTTACATGAATATATACCAGCTTAAAATCATGTTTTTTCTTCATACGGATCAAAAATCGATCTACATGTCTAGTATCCATAAAAATTAGACTTGTAACCTCAATTCAACAACACAGGCCCGATAAAATCACTCTGTCTCTAACACTTGTATGTCTCAATTCAAACTCTTGTAATTTCCGATGATTTACCTTTGGTCTTCAAATAATTATCAACGAGTTTGTACTATCTCTATCCGGTATGTAAATGTATAATCATATATTTGTATGCACGCCCAATATTTTTTATAGTCGTAATCATTGTTATTATATCAAGTAATTTTTGATATTCAATTGAGATATTATACTGCCATTTCTAATATTTATAGTTGTATCTTTTCAAGTATTATGATTTGGGTAGTTTATTTATATTTATGTTTTATTGTTTAGACAGCCTAATGTGTATCTATATTCTCTTTTTTGTTGTTGGTTAATGTAGATTTAAAATTGTAATGGAAGAATAACAAAGTTCGACCACTAGTAGATCTATAAAAAAGATTTGAGAAATCTACATCCAAAATATCATTTGATGCAATAGTTAATGTGTAGAAAACTCACGTCCGTGAAAGTTTAGAATCGGAGCTGATCCAACATTATTTCTGAACCTGTACCCGACCTGTTGGCCCAACGCAAATTCGACCGAGTTCTGGATCCCCCATTTTAATGAGGGTCAGGAAAATTGAAAATAATTGGAGAAGTAAGGGGACGTAGATGGAACATGCTATAAGATCATCTGGATTTGGGGCTGAACCATTCAAAAAGAGGAACGAAATACACAAAATGAAGGACTTGTTGGCTTCCTCGAGGATGGATGACGAGCTGCAAGTCTCGGATGAACGGTGCTAGTGCAGGATTGGTTGATAAAGTAAAACAATCTTTGTCATTTAAATACATTCAACTAAGTGACAAAGATTTTTTATCCTTATCAACCACTCCAGCACTAGCACCATTCATCTAAGGCTTGTAGTTAATCTTCCAACCTTGTGAAAGCTAACTCAACCTACCTTTTGTGCATTTTGTTTCTATTTTTGAAAGCTTTACCAGAAATCAAGATGATCCTCTAATTAGTTCCATCTGGATGCCATTGCTTTCCAAATTTCTTTCAACTTCCCTGACCCCCATCAAAGTGGGGTACACATAAATTGTGTCGGATTTGAGTTCAGACAACAGGTCGAGAAAGGGTTCAAAAATTGTGTAGGATCCAGGTGCAAGCTTCGTTTTAGATGTTTCACCGACAAGAGCTTCCCACATATCAACTATTGCATCGATTGCAGGTAAGTCCACCAGGCCAAGTGTCCGATTTGTAATGAAGGATTGGAAAGGTTGTTGCAGTTTGTCGTCAGACTAAAATATTTTTAGTGTAGTTTATCCCCACACTAAGAAATTTTTAGTAACAAACACGATTAGTCCTCCGATAAAATAAATTTATAAGTTTTTCTAGAAAATACTAGAAATCGGGAGGTAGGCTAACTTGAATGGATTCGAATTTTTTTCATTGTAATTGCATACTGAATTAATTTTATGGAACCGTAATATAGGTAATTGTCTGTTAAAAAATTTAAGTCTTTTAGATGATATTCAAATGACTCATTTAACTTAACATATACCAATAATGATATTTTTCATCTAAATTACGCAAAAGGTCTAAGGGGAGCCTTTTGACATTATAATATAAGTAATATTTCTGCAAATTACAATTTCTTTAATCTATATGATTTTATATGAATTTTTGCATCTATATTTTAGTGATATATATTATCTTTGAAGCATAATCCTGAACTTGCTGGAGATAGACAGAGAACATAGTTTTTTTGTATGAACTTTATATATTCATACAAAACATAACGTCAAAACATTATTGTCATTTCTTGTTGCACACTAAAGAAGGTCAATTGAGCGCATTTCATAATTGTATACATGCTATAAAAGGTTAGATCTATAATATATAATTTTCCTTTTTCTACCCTCATTCCATATTTTATTTTAGTGTGTAAATTAATTCAAATTTGTATACTTAATTATTTGGTATCAGCCCACACACTTGATTATCAGGGGAGTATGAGCCCAGACACTTGTTTGTCAGTGGAGTAACAAGTGAGATATTACTTTGTCAGTGAAGTATCATCTAGATTTTTTAAGTATTATTAAATTAAGGTTCACACTTTAATTAGGGTTTAGGCTCTAAGGTTTAGGGGACCCTAAATCCTAAATCCTAAATTGATTTTTTATTCATTTTTTTTAAAAATTCCTAAGCCCTAGATAAAGAATTATTGAACCCTACAAATATTAAAAATTGTAAAATTTTTTAAATAATAAAATTAAAAATTAATATTTTAATTTTAAAAAAGTGAAAAAATTACATGACGGTGGAGTATCATGCCTGCTACTCCACTGAGAAACGAGTATCAAGAATGATACTCCGCTGACAGAACTCTACTAGCAAATGAGTATCACCCTAATACTCCACTAAAAGTGGCGTATTATCATGATACTTAGTGGAGTATCACTAAGTATCACGTGTATTTTGGGCAAAAGGGCCTCTAAAAAAAGGTATTTTGGTCATTTTTTCAATTTATTCGCTAAAAAAGAACTGAAGCAAGACTAAGTATAGTACATCTTTAAATGAAGTTTCTTATCAATATATATTTGACTTTACGAACAATTTGAGCCAAATAATCATTAGATTTTATAAATTTTATTTATCACTTTAGAAACTCACAAATATTAATTTTTGCTATCTCATAAAAGATTTTGTTAAACAAAAAAATTAATATTACAATTTTCGTAACATATAACATACAATTTTCAATTTGTAATATCAATTACTACATAATTAATCTCGATAGATAATATAATCAAACAAGCATTCTTGAAAAAGAACACAGTGGCTTTATATCTTAGTTTTACTCTGAATTGTGATCGAAATGGTCATTACCTATGTTATTGATTGTATATCTGAAATCAATAGTGAATCTGAATTTGAATTTTTTTACTTTATTTAGACTTCTTACATTTCAAATTAATAATATACTATAATTATTCATTTTATATAAAAATGTGTTTGGGTTTTAAATTTTAAATGAATCATAATATATCTTGCATTTTTTGACCTGCTAATTTAGGCCCAAAACCATATAAATAGCCCAAATCAAACTACTTTCTAGAAACTACTAAAGCTACTTTCTAGAAACAGCTTTTAGGAATCTGACCCCACAAAAAGTCACACATTTTATATGAATATATACTGGCTTAAAATTATGTTTTTTCTTCATACGGATCTAATCAGACTTATAACCTCAATTCAACAACACAAACGCGATAAAATCACTCTGTCTCTAACACTTGTATGTCTCAATTCAAGCTCTTGTAATCTCCGATGATAACCTTTGGCCTTCAAGTAATTATCAGCGAGTTTGTACTAGCTCTATTCAGTATGTATATGCACAATCACATATTTGTATGGACGCCCTATATTTTTTATAGTCGTAATAATTATTATTGTATCAAGTAATTTTTGATATTCAATTGAGATACTATACTGCTATTTCTAATATTTATAGTTGTATCTTTTCGAGTATTATGATTTGCGTAGTTTATTTGTATTTATGTTTTATTGTTTAGACAGCCTAATGTGTATCTATATTCTTTTTTTTTGTTATTAGTTAATGTAGATTTAAAATTGTAATGGAAAAATAACAAAGTTCGGCCACTAGTAGATCTAAAAAAAAGATTTAAGAAATCTACATCCAAAATATCATTTGATGCAATAGTTAATGTGTAGAAAGCTCTCGTCCGTGAAATTTTGGACTGGAGCTGATCCGACATTATTTCTAAACCTGTGCCTGACCTGTTAGCCCAACGCAAATTCGACCGATTTCTGAATCCCCCATTTTAATGAGGGTCAGGAAAATTGAAAATAATTGGAGAAGTAGTGGGATGCAGATGGAACATGCTATAAGATCATCTTGATTTGGGGCTGAACCTTTCAAAAAGAGGTACGAAATACACAACAGGAAGGACTTTTTTGCTTCAACGAGGATGGATGACGAGCTGCAAGTCTCGGATGAACGATGCTAGTACAGGAGTCATTGATAAAGTAAAACAATCTTTGTGATTTAAATACATTAAACTAAGTGACCAAGATTTTTTATCCTTATCAACCACTCCAGCACTAGCACCATTCATCCGAGGCTTGTAGGTTATCTTCCAACCACGTGAAAGCTAACTCAACCTACATTTTGTGCAATTCATTTTTGAAAGTTGTACCAGAAATCAAGATGATCCTCTAGTTTGTTCCATTCAGATGCCATTACTTCCCCAATTTCATTCCACTTCCCTGACCCCCATCAAAGTGGGGGACACATAAATTGGGTCAGATTCGGGTTTAGACAACAGGTCGAGTAAGGGTTCAAAAATTGTGTAGGATCCAGGTGCAAGCTTCGGTTTAGATGTTTCACCGACAAGAGCTTCCCACATATCAACTATTGCATCGATTGCAGGTAAGTCCACCAGGCCAAGTGTCCGATTTGTAATGAAGAACTGGAAAGGTTATTGCAGTTTATCGTCAGACTAAAATATTTTTAGAGTTTATCTCCAGACTAAGAAATTTTTAGTAACAAACACAATTAGTCCTCCGATTAAATAAATATATAAATTTTTCAGGAGGCATGCTATCTTGAATGGATTCGAGTTTTTTGTTCATTGTAATTGCATACTGAATTAATTTTATGGAATCTAGTAATATAGGTAATTGTTTGTTAAAAAATTTAAGACTTTTAGATGATATTCAAATGACTCAATTAATTTAACATATACCTATAATGATATTTTTTCATCTAAATTACGCAAAAGGTCTAAAGGGAGCCTTTTGACATTATAATATAAGTAATATTTCTGCAAATCACAATTTCTTTTATATGTATAATTTTTTATGGATTTTGGAATCTATATTTTAGTGATATATTTTATCTTTGAAGCATAATCCTGAATTTGCTCGAGATAGACAGAGAACATATTTTTTTTGTGTGAACTTCATAGATTAATACAAAACATAACGTCAAAACATTCTTGTCATTTCTTGTTGCACACTAAAGAAGGGCAATTGAGTGCACTTCATAATTGTATACATGCTATAAAAGGTTAGATCTTTAATATATATTTTTCCTTTTTCTACGCTCATTCCATATTTTATTTTAGTTTGTAAATTAAATTAAATTTGTATACTTGATTATTTGATACTACGTGGAGATGTTAATTGTGGCCCGCTCCAAACCCGGGTCTGAAGTTTGGGGTCCACAACACACACACCATATATATAAACCTGCTTATAATAATAATAAAGATAATAATAGCATGCAGTGACCCTACTTACCAACATCCACGGATCACAACAGTTTAAATTTTGCACACAAGCCATGTTGCCCACTGAAGATACAATTGTTTAAGAGGGTTGGATACAATTGTATAAATATTTCGAACAAGTAATAAAATATAACAGCTTTTTATATTTCTGATAAAACTGTTACAAAATCCTCTCAAGAAATACTGATGTTCTTGAGAGCTGCTAGGTTGAATGATACTCGAGATCGCTTCCTTAAGTGATGACCTAAACTGTGTTTATATACTACACAACTACAAAAAATCAATCTAAAATATGCATTTTCAAAAGCTAACTGAAACTGATACATATCTTCAACTGAATAGATAAAGTCCTATAACTCAGATGTAAAAGATATCTGCTCCACATTACAAGGAACAGACCAAATCCTCTTGTTAGGTCACACTTTCACTGTAGAGGGGGTGAATACAGTGTTTATTACAATCAAATCAAACTTCAAGAACTTATGTAACAGAAAACAAACTTTATTTAAACAATAAACTCTGTTACAATCTGGAACTGTTATCTCTCAGTGATTAACAAAATATCACGAGAGCTGCTAGGGTTATATTAAATAATATTCTCGATAATGATAATACTTATAGTGTAAACCCTATGTCTGTGTTTATATACTACACAGTTACAAGATAATCGCTAATAGATATGGAATATAATTCTGCTTCCTAAAATATATCAATCAGATATCTTCTATTCCAAGTATTCCATTCTTCACGGAATTCCTTCTTCATGCATATCTCTTCTTATGTTTATCTTGATCTTCTTAACTTTAATCAGCTACTGTCCTTATCTGATCGTCCTTCAGCACTTAAGTTCTGATATCTATCTCCTGATGCTTATCTCCTGATAACATAAGTACTGATATCCCTTAAGTTCTGTCGTCCAGTATAAGTACTGATCAGTTAAGTACTGATTTCTTCTGTTCAAATAAGATCTGAAATCTAAACATAAAACATATTAGCCATGACATTATCAAATATATCTAACAATCTCCCCCAACTTGTAAATTAACAAAATATACAAGTTTAACAGATATTTGATGATGTCAAAAACATTAAGTACAAATGCATGAGAAATAGACAAGATAACTACAACTTACAGTCCTTAAAGCTTTTACCAATTCAACTTCTGATAACAACTTTGGTCTGTATACACATCAGAATTTTAAGTAGTTGTAGATCTTTGACTTGGCTTCATCATTTTCTGATCTCTCTGATGTCAGGAGTTGTTCTGAGATAATTCTTCAACAAACATTTCTCAGCATATCTGAGTTCATCAATCATTCTCCGTTTGACATCTTTAAGCTCTGCAGTATCTTCACCAGTTTGAAATATTGCAGCTCTGAGATCATTAATCTTTGCTTTTCTCAACTCCCGATCTAGTCTTATGACATAAGCTTTGTTAGACTCTAGATTGAATTCAAGCCCCTTAATACCAAGATATGTTCTGATCTGTGCAGTATTAAGCTTCATATCAACAATATCACCATTGTGATTTCTGTACTTTGGAACATATCTGCTGTCAGACTTAACAGAATAAAGTCTTTTCTGTCTCTGAATCTGTTCCTTTAAGTAGTTTGCAGCAGTCTCTGTTATTCTGTCATCCACTTGAAGTAAGAATAATACATGCTCCAATTCTTCAAAATACTTCAATGGAATGGCATTTTGTCTTATATGATAAACCCTACCATCTGTCATGAAATACAACATGATGTATTCTTTCAAGTAGGTATGGTAAACCATCTGTACAGATTCTAGTTGATTCAATCTTTCAGGAGTTGCTCCAATACCTGGTTCACTCAAGGAAGTTGGATCATCGGTAGTGTTGTGTACTCTTCTTTCATCAGCACTTCCCAATCCAGTTTTATCTCTAGCTTCCTTTCCAGTAACTACTCTTGCTTCAAAACCACTTGAAGTAGTCTTCAAAGATTGAGTCTGTTTTGCTTTAGTGAATCCTGGTAGGAGTGTTTTAGATTTATTTTCTGATATCAAGTTAACTTGAGCACTGTCAGAGGTTACTTGCTTCTTCTGAATATCAGAACTTACAATTTCTTGACTCTGAACAACTTGAGCCATGTCAGAGGTTGTTTTAAGAACTTTTCTTGAAGTCAGAGCAAGATTATCTTTTCCATCAGTAATTTCTTCTTCCTGAGGAGGTACATAAGGCTTGATAGGTTCACCAACCTTTTCTTTACCCTTGGATCTTGGATCTATCTGTGGTTGTGATCTTGCCAAAGTTTCTTCAGTATGTATCCTTTCTTTGATCACAATGCCTTTAGGTTTTGGAAGTAACTTTTTACCAGAAGCTTCAGATTTAGATGTGACTTTCTCTGATTTAAGTCTGGCTTCTTCTTCCTTTAAACTTTCCAAGTCCATCCCTGGATTTTCTTGAAGAAATAACTGTCTTGACATTTCCTCATCAAGATCTAGAAGTTCATCAGAACTTATCCTTTTACCAGCAGCAGAACTTATTCTTTTCCCAGTATCAGAACTTGTTCTGTGACTAGCTTGTCTTGATGTAAACCTTCTACCTTGACTATGACCACTACCCATTCCAGAGTTTCCTTGGTCATTTTTCCATCATCCTTTCCTTGCAGTGACTTGTTGGTTTTGCATTTGGACTTAATTACCTTCTCCCCCTTTTTGGCATCAGCAGGTAATAAAAGAGAGATAAGTAGTTCCACTGAGGTCTGGATTTCAGTAAGTTGCGATTGCTGAGAAGCTTGATTTGTCAGAATTTGATCAATCTGAGCTTGTTGCTTCTCTTGAGTTTTCTCAATATAAGCAACCCTGTCAATGGTAGGTTGGAAGAACTTTTTCTTATCAATTTTCCAAACTTGTTCCTGTTTGATAAAGTTCTCCTGAATCTTGTGTAGCTCTGCATGAGTGTTGGAATGAAGACCTTGTAGATGTTTAGTACTCAATGCAGTGACTCTAAGCTGGGTTTTAAAATCATCAGAATGTAACATTTCATCAGCTTTAGTCAAGTGCTCAGCAAGATGTAAAGCATTAGGAACACATGAAACTGAGTTCCATTCCTTAGTCCACTCCTGACCTGCAGGAGTTTCACTCCAAGGTACTGGTGCATCCCTGATAACAAACTCCTTTACCAGTTCAGACTTAGGAAGAGTCAGTGGAGGAGTATGTCCTGAAGGACCTGCTTCATCAGCATCTACAATTGTAGCTGCCTCACCAGTATCTCCAACATTTGCAGCATCAGAACTTAGAGAATCAGTATCTTCTGATAAGACAACTGTGTGAGTAGCAATGGAGGCTTCAACATCCTCTAATTGCTGATCTGATACTAAGGTCTGATCAACAGCCATATCCTGATGCTCACCTAAAATATGATCATCAGCATCTTGATGCAGAGAAGGTGTTAGTGATAACTCAGGAGTTTGAACAGCATCAGTAACAGGTGTTGTGGAAGGATTATTTGCTGTTGGAGCTTCTAAGAAAAGTATTTCAGGCACAACCAGGTTCTGAATATCAATTTCAGCACGTGTGCCTGGATCAACAAGAGACATAGAAGGTGAATTAGCCTTGTCAGATACAGGTTCCTGAGATGGAGTTGATGGAGAAGAAGTGACTGGAGCAAATTCCTTGTCTTGTGAGATCAGAGATTCCTGATCCCCTTCCTTAGCTGCTTCCTCCTCATCATCTGAAACTGGCCTCTGTGCCCTCTGTTTCTTGTACTTCCTTGTTGATTTGGATTCCTTGGGAGTTTCAGGAACCGTCATACGTCTAAGCCTCTTGAGAAGCCTAGAACCCCCAATTGCAGAATCCTTCTGAGAAGTTGCCTTCTCAGCTTCATCTACCACAGGTTCTGAAGAGGGAATCTGATCCTCAGAATCTGAGTCATCTCTCAAAGTAATCCTCCTCTTCTTCTGAGATGTTTGAGGAACAGTCTTTGTTCTCTTTGGCTTAGAGGATGTAGGCTTCACAGTAGGTGCTGAAGAAGAAGGTTGAGCAGTCTGTGAAGTGGAGAGATAGGATTTGAGATAAGTTCTGAGGGTAGGTTGAGTAGAATGAGAAAGAGAGTAAAAGTAAGAAGAAAGATAAAGTATAAAGAAAATAAAAGATTAAAGAAATCTTCTCTCTGTTGTTCTTATACTCTGAAAAAAATGTTACCGTTGGACACCTGTCAGACATGCAGTAATAACGGATAGTTACTGGGCTCGAGAAAACAGGAATGATTACTTACCCAGTTGCCTTGTTTCAAGGAAAAACCATTTCAGTTATCAAGAGACACAGTTTTAATTCAAAATTGAAACCGTTAGCACTGATTGAATTATTTTTCACTGCAACATTAATATTCTGAAAATGAATCATGTTAAAAATGACCGAGATAATTTCGATGAATAAGTGCTGACAAAGAATCAGAACTTAAATAAAGACAAAATTTAAATGGTCATCAGAATATCAAGCCGGATTTAACAACACAAGATAAAATAACTCAGAGACAAAATCTTGAAGTAAAAACAGTTTTCATTAATATATCAAGTCAATACATATATGAAATAGAAATTACATCAATACAAGATTTTCCCTAAGCTTCTAATCCTAACGTCAACAGCTTTAGTCCTAGCTAAGAAGCCTGACAAAGCTGAGGATGAAGAAGAACAGGAAGAAGACGAGATTAAGTCATCTTCCTCTTCCTATCTTTGACAAACAAGATAGCGAGTCGAATGATTCGCTCTTGCTGACGGATAGCTTCCCGCCTTTCCTCCTCCAGGCGCTCCAGATGGCGATGGTAATCCATCTCGAAGAATAGAAGGTGAGCCAGCACCTCCTGTGGGACAGAGTCCCAGATCTCCTCAGGAATGGCTGTTATATGCCACTCCTGCTGCCACTCGGCACAACTTAGCTCCATTGTGAAGGTTTGTGTGTTCAAAAACATGTTGTATCGAACCATTGTGTTTTTAACAGAAGAAGGAGGATAAGTGTGTGAGAAGAATATGATGGAAAGACTGATGTGAAGTGGTTGTTTATATAGGCAAGAGAATGCCAAGAGACGCAAAGATATTTAATGCTGACAGGTAGAATTAATTCTACCTCGTCTCCCTAGACTTTGAAAAAGAATAACAGTCATTGGAAAAGGAATGTGCACATGTAACAAGAGTGAACTGTTCAAGGACGAGTGCCATTATGTTTTAACCATAGACTATTAATCTTCCACTTCAACATTTCGAAATTAATCTGAGACTGTTACCAAATTTTACTCACAGATAAGTCAAGTAAAGGGTTAGACTGAAAACTCAGAACTTAGACCTATACCAAAACTTAACAGTCATCAGAACATAATGTCTTAACTCGAACAAGGAATATCTATCTTAGTAAATACTCATACAAGTTCTTAGTTATGAACGTCAGAACTTAATCATCAGAACGTGTAACTAGAACTTGTCCTCAGAATTTGTGCAAAAGTGACACAATGACTGTTTATCTAAAATAACATAGACCACCACAGAAATTTCATCATTCATATGGAGTGATGTGTGTGTGCATTAAGCTAAATAACAGACAAAGAGTAAAGTCTGATCTACTTCAGTACATCTTAGAAATAAGTCATAATTAAAATTTTGCTAAAGAGCTGTCATTATCCTGAAACCTACTGATAAATGAGTTCATGCATGAGTCCACCTCAACTGTTTTTGTGCTAATTTTATGCATCTTTTGAAGTTCTATTTTACAGAGGCTTCTCAGTGTAAGTGAGTCACGACTGTTTATCAGAATTTATGCTATTATCAGAGTATTTCTCCAGTAATCATAGAGTGTGAACAGTCACCAAGAAAAAATATTTTGCTTTTCTAATGCATATTTACTTAATACCAGCTATGCACTTGGGTCGTCCCATTCACATTTTTACTCTAGATCTCAAAGGAGTACCTGATATTATTCTTAGATTCTTGTTCTTCTTCTTTTGATAAGTGAGGTTTATCAGCACTTAGTACATTCAGCAGTTTTACTAGAATCAGAACTTAAACAGATGAGTAGCATTATTCTAATTTGGGACTTAGTAGTAAGATGAATAAAGTAAACTAAACTAAGCTCAAGTATCAGAATTTGCTTGTGTCATAAGATTTCCACAGAAATAATTACTTCTTTCATGGGATCATTTGTTTATTGAAGACTAGTAGATCAGTATCTAGCACAGTTATCCTCATAGGATTGAATATTTACTGAAACAGACATATCACTTATCAGAGTTTAGAAACATATATCAAACAACAGTCAGTACTTAAAGACATTTATCAATTAATGCACAGAATATACAAAGAGATTAATTCTGTAAATACTGATCATAAAGTCTGATAACATAGAACAAGTTTAAGCAGATTTAGAGAAAGAACCTGAAATCATTCCAAGTTCATTTACCAATTTTGAAAAGGTAGCTTCACACAGTGGTTTTGTGAAGATATCTGCTACTTGTTGATCTGTGGGAACAAAATGCAATTCCACTGTACCTTCATCCACATGTTCCCTGATGAAATGGTACCTGATGCTGATGTGCTTTGTCATAGAGTGTTGAACTGGATTACCTGTCATAGCAATAGCACTTTGATTATCACAGTAAATAGGGATTTTGAAATATGTTAACCCATAATCCAGTAACTGATTCTTCATCCAGAGAATCTGTGCACAGCAGCTTCCTGCAGCAATATACTCTGCTTCTGCAGTTGATGTGGAAATTGACTTTTGTTTCTTGCTATACCAAGAAACCAACCTGCCTCCAAGAAATTGGCAGCTACCACTTGTGCTTTTCCTGTCAATTTTGCAACCTGCAAAATCTGTATCTGAGTAACCTATTAATTTAAAATCTGATTCTCTAGGATACCATAATCCTAGATCAGCTGTTCCTTTAAGATACTTAAAGATTCTTTTTACAGCTGTTAAGTGAGGTTCTCTTGGATCTGCTTGAAATCTTACACAAAGACAGGTAGCAAACATGATATCTGGTCTACTAGCAGTTAGATAGAGAAGTGAGCCAATCATACCTCTGTAATCAGTAATATCTACTGAATTACCAGTATCCTTATCCAGTTTTGTTGCAGTGGCCATGGGAGTGGATGCACTTGAACAGTCTTGCATTCCAAATTTCTTCAGCAAGTTTCTGGTGTACTTAGATTGACAAATAAAAGTTCCTTCTTTACTCTGCTTGACTTGAAGGCCCAGAAAATAACTGAGTTCTCCCATCATACTCATCTGATATCTTGACTGCATTAGTTTGGCAAACTTTTTGCAAAGTTTGTCATTTGGAGACCCAAAAATAATATCATCAACATAAATCTGGATCAAAAGTAAGTCCTTGCCATGGTTGAGATAGAACAGTGTTTTGTCAATAGTTCCTCTGTTGAATCCACTTTCCAGAAGAAACTGAGCTAAAGTCTCATACCATGCTCTAGGAGCTTGCTTAAGTCCATAAAGTGCTTTATCAAGCCTGTAGACATAATCTGGATGTTTGGAATCTACAAAGCCTGGAGGTTGTTCAACATATACTTCCTCTTCCAATTCTCCATTAAGAAAAGCACTTTTCACATCCATTTGAAAGACAGTAAACTTTTTGTGAGCAGCATAAGCCATGAATATCCTTATGGCTTCTAACCTAGCAACTGGAGCAAATGTTTCATCATAGTCAATTCCCTCCTGTTGAGAATATCCTTTTGCAACCAGCCTTGCTTTGTTCCTTACAATTATGCCATCACTGTCAGTTTTGTTTCTGAATACCCACTTTGTACCAACAACCGATCTATTCTTAGGTCTTGGCACTAAGGTCCAGACTTTGTTTCTTTCAAATTCATTCAACTCTTCCTGCATTGCTTGCACCTAATCAGCATCTTGAAGAGCTTCTTCCACTTTCTTTGGCTCAGACTGAGAGAGAAAAGAATTGTAAAGACATTCATTCGAAGTACCTGTTCTAGTTCTGACACCTGCCTCAGGATTTCCAATTATCAAATCAGGTGTATGTGATTTTGTCCACTTCCTTGCAGATGGAAGATTTTCTCTAGAACTGGATGCTCCCCCATGATTCATGCTGTCTTCGGTTTCATTTTCTGATGCTCCCCTTGAAACTATGCTCTCTGAGTTGGATCCTTCAGTATTTAGATTTTCAGTACTGTCAGTACTTGGCTTATCAGAACTTGACGAATAAGAATTTGAAGAGCCAGATGTATGTTTTGATGCTTCTTGAGATGTGATAATATCTTGAGTATGCTCCCCCTGCATTGGTGCATCTTCCTTTGACGTAGTCACCACAGTTTCAATAACATCAGAGTTTAATCCATCAGAATTTACAGTATCAGGACTTAGACTGTCAGGACTTGAGGTATCAGAATATGAATCTTCATTTTCAAATCTCAGCTGATCATGATCAATGCAATCTTCAAGTCCAGTGATCTTCTTGTCATCAAAAGAGACATTGATAGATTCCATGACCACTTTTGTTCTCAAATTATAGACTCTGAAGGCTTTTGTAGAAAGTGGATATCCCACAAAGATTCCCTCATCAGCTTTTAGATCAAACTTGGATAGCTGTTCAGGATGAGTCTTGAGAACAAAACACTTACATCCAAATACATGAAAGTATTTGAGATTTGGCTTCTTGTTCTTCACCATCTGATATGGTGTTTTTCCATGCTTGTTAATGAGTGTTGCATTTTGAGTAAAACAAGCAGTCTGCACAGCTTCAGCCCAGAAATAGGTTGGAAGCTTTGCTTCTTCAAGCATTGTTCGTGTAGCTTCAATGAGAGTTCTATTCTTTCTTTCAACAACTCCATTTTGTTGTGGAGTTCCAGGAGCAGAAAATTCCTGCTTTATTCCATGATTTTTGCAGAACTCTTCCATTATCAGATTCTTGAATTCAGTGCCATTATCACTCCTCAAAATTTTCACAGAATCTTTGATCAATTTATCCAGATGTTTGACATGATCAATCAGGATAGATGCAGTTTCACTTTTTGTGTACAAGAAATACACCCATGTGTATCTGGTGAACTCATCTACTATGACCAACGCATATTTCTTCTTTGCAATAGACATGACATTCACTGGACCAAATAGATCAACATGAAGCAGATAATAAGGCTCAAGAATTGATGATTCAGTCTTGCTCTTGAACGAAGATTTTCTTTGTTTAGCCTTCTGACATGAGTCACAAAGACCATCAGGAACAAACACTAATTTTGGCAGTCCTCTCACAAGATCTTTCTTGATCAGTTCATTTATCTTGTTGAAGTTTAAATGAGAGAGTTTCTTGTGCCAATTCCAGCTTTCTTCAGTTGAGGCTCTACTCACTAAACAGATTGCAGAACCATCAGAACTTGTTGAAAGCTTAGCTTCATAAATGTTACCACGCCTGAATCCCTTCAGAACAATTTTTCCTTTAGATTTACTAACTATTTCACAATGTTCTGCAAAGAAATCAACATGATAACCTTTGTCACAGATTTGACTTATACTCAGTAAGTTGTGTTTAAGTCCTGAGACCAGAGCTACATCTTTAATGATGACATTCCCAAGATTGATATTGCCATATCCCAAAGTTTTTCCAATGTTGCCATCTCCATAAGAAACACTTGGGCCAGCTTTCTCCACAAAGTCTGATAGCAGGGCCTTATTTCCAGTCATATGTCCTGAACATCCACTGTCCAGAACTAAAATATTTTTCCTGTTGCCCTGCAATCAAAAAGACCACTAATTATTAGTTTTAAGGACCCAGACTTGCTTGGATCCTTTGGCCTTTTTAGGTTTGTTAACATTTGCAGCGGATTTAGCATCAGATTTTATGTTAACAGTTTTCTTATCAGAACTTATACTACCAGACTTTGAATCAGAACTTACACTAGAAGGAACAACAGAAACTTTCTTTAAAGAAGGTTTTATTTGATAATAATCATAGTACAAACTATGATATTCCTTACAAGTATAAATGGAATGCCATAAACTACCACAATGAAAACAAGGATTTTGTGGTTTGTATCTAACAGACTGACTCTTAACTCCTGACTTTGTAGATAAGGAGTTAATATTCTTATTCTTCCTGCAAAAAGAAGCCAGATGGTTAGAACTTCCACAGTTATGACATGCTTTCCTAGGAGCATCAGGAACAGATTTATAGTTATTGCTTTTATTCACACCTTCCTTTCCATTCCTGTTTTTCCTAGGTGATTTTACCTTGTTTGCATTCTTAACATCTTTCAGCTTATGCTTAAGCTGCTTCTTTGTCATTAAGCCTATGTTAACTTCAGTTGTCTTTTCCTGTTTTAGTTTGTCAGAAGCTAATTCCTTTTTAACTTCTGATTTCTCATTTTCAGATTTTTCAGTTACAAACTTAACAGGTTTTAACTTCGGCTTTTGCTTATCAACAGGCTTAATTTCTACAGTTCCTTTTTCATTTTTATTTTCTCCATAGCCTAAGCCCTCTTTCCAGTTTCCACTGCTTAGCAAATTTTGAGTTGTTTTGCCAGAGTTAGTCCAAGTTCTGATAATCTCTCTCTCCTTTTCTAACTCAGTTTTTAGAGATTCATTCATTTTTAGCACTTCATCCCTAACATAAAAAGCATCATCTCTATCCTGCTGAGTTTGATGGAACATGACTAACTCTTTTTCTAAGAAATCATTTCTTTTCCTAAAAGCAAGATTTTCAGAAGTTAATCTTTCACATGTTAAAGTTTGATCTCTATAACTAACAAACATGGTTTTAAGATATCTTCTCAACTCATTAATATCATCAGTATGAAAAGCATAAGTAGTCTGAGGTACCTTTGTTTCAGCAGCTTCAGAACTGCTCTCAGAACTTGATTTATCAGCATTTGCCATCAATGCATAGTTCTCCTCACTTTCAGAGTCTGAGGTGTCTGTCCAGCTTTTCTGCTTTGTGACAAGAGCTTTGCCTTTGTCATTCTTGGTCTTCTTGCAATCAGGAGATATGTGGCCTTTCTCACCACAATTATAACATTTAACATTAGCGTAATCTCCTCTGTCAGACTTTCCTCCTCTTCCTTCAGATCTTCTGAAATTCTTCTTATCAGAACTTATGCCTTTCCTGGAAAACTTCTTTCCCTTCCTGAACTTCCTGTATGCAATCTTTGTGATTCCTTTCACCATAAGAGCACACAGCTTCATCATCTCCTCATCAGCATCAGTTTCAGGCAAGCTTTCAGAATCTGAGTCATCATCACTCTCAGAACTTGATGACTCAGTATCAGACTTTATGATAAGAGCTTTACCCTTGTCTTTCTTTGAGGAAGGTGGTTTGGGGGATTCCTCTTCAGCCTTGAGAGCAACTGTCCTTGACTTTCCTCCTTTCCTCTTGCTTCTTTGTTCCATCTCAAGTTCATGAGTCTTGAGCATTCCATAGATTTCATCAAGAGTTGTTTCATCAAGATTGTAGTTGTCTCTTATTGTTGTTGCCTTCAAATCCCAACATTCAGGAAGAGCTAACAGGAATTTAAGGTTTGTATCTTCAAGATCATACTCCTTATTTACTAATGACACTTGTTAGGTCACACTTTCACTGTAGAGGGGGTGAATACAGTGTTTATTACAATCAAATCAAACTTCAAGAACTTATGTAACAGAAAACAAACTTTATTTAAACAATAAACTCTGTTACAATCCGGAACTGTTATCTCTCAGTGATGAACAAAATATCACGAGAGCTGCTAGGGTTATATTAAATAATATTCTCGATAATGATAACACTTATAGTGTAAACCCTATATCTGTGTTTATATACTACACAGTTACAAGATAATCGCTAATTGATATGGAATATAATTCTGCTTCCTAAAATATATCAATCAGATATCTTCTATTCCAAGTATTCCATTCTTCACAGAATTCCTTCTTCATGCATATCTCTTCTTATGTTTATCTTGATCTTCTTAACTTTAATCAGCTACTGTCCTTATCTGATCGTCCTTCAGCACTTAAGTTCTGATATCTATCTCCTGATGCTTATCTCCTGATAACATAAGTACTGATATCCCTTAAGTTATGTCGTCCAGTATAAGTACTGATCAGTTAAGTACTGATTTGTTCTGTTCAAATAAGATCTGAAATCTAAACATAAAACATATTAGCCATGACATTATCAAATATATCTAACACCTCTAAGCAGACTGACTTCAAATACTGATGATATCCAAATATTGATGATGTGTCAAATCCTGATGACACATCAGATACTGATGACACCCGGACAGCCAGATCCTGAGCATCTTCTGATCATTGAGAATTCAATATGTAACAATCTCCCCCAATTTATGCTTAATGTAATGAAGCACAAATTCCATTCTTAATAATGCCAAAACCAATCTATAAAATGTATAAGGAGTAAAGCTTACTTCACTATCTTCAGATAACTGACAGTTGTTTCCAGAAAGTTTTTCAATCTTTTTTCCTCCTTGTCTCGTAGGACTTTGACAAGCTTTTTCTTCAACTATCTCTTCTCTTCAGTATCTTCTCCAAGCAGATAGATGGCTGATCTTAACTTAAAAATTAAGCTTTTGCTTATCTCAAGATCACCAATCAACATGAAGCTTAGACTGACATCTTCATGATCAGGACTGAAGGATAATTGAATACTGTTGAGAAAAACTTGTAGCACTGAAGCTCCCTTTTTCATCTTCATTTCTTGACCAGTATAAGTTCTGTACTCGGGAACATAATCACCTTTGTATTTATCATCTTTTGTCATGACTCTTCTTCTGATGACTTCAAGTCTCATAGAAGACCAGTGTATGGTGACACTGTTCTCAACTCTAAGAAGATAGTGAATATATTTTAATTCTGTCACAGTCTTCATTAAGAGTTGCTGCAATGTAAAGCTCTTCAATTTACCATCCCTGAAAAATTACAGAATCTCTTCTCTGACATCATTAACATTTATCTTTCTATAAACGATCTTCACAGCTTCAACTTTCTCAAGATGTGAAGGAGAAATTCTTTCACCAAGATTCTCTGTCAGAGTATTTGTATCCAGTAGATCAGATCTTAAAATCTCCATATTAGAATGATCAATGTCTCCTCTGGTTCGAGATTTTACAAGTTTCAGTTTTTGCTTTATGCCATAATTCTCTCTTTGATTTTAAAACTCTCTGCAAATATTCTTTGCATGCTTGATCAGCTTCTCTTCTATCAACCTTTTCTTTTTCATGAACCTCTGAAATATGAGGAGTGACTACTGACGTAAGTGTTGACTCAGTTATTTGGTGCATAGCATCAGGATCTGCTTTTACCTCAGGATTTGTGTCTGCATCAGGAGTTACATTCTGATTTGGTGTATCAGCTTGATCAATATCAGTGGTTGATCTTTTCTTCCTTGGTATAATCAACTCTTCTAGCTTCTGAACTTCTTCATCTTCTTCATGTCCTTGTACAGGAACATACCCTTCTCTGGATAGAAAATTCAGTGAAGTAGATTTAAATGCAGTCACTTGACTTGATTTAGAAATTCTTCCTCCTCTTCCTCTAGCTCTCATAGATCTACCACCTATTTTTCCTCTTCCCTTAGAAGTGTTTGTTAGTCCCTTAACAATATGACAAGAACTACAGAAGGGGGGTTGAATGGAATTCTTGAAACTTTTTCTTGAAATAAAAATATTCCAACTCAAATATAAATATAAGTGTATTGATTAGCACAATGCGGAATAAAACTTAAGTGAATCAAAACACAAGTAATTAAAAACAAGAGTCTTTAAAAACTTTCTGGTGGATTTGAATGATTCCACCAAAGATATATATTATATATCGAGAGAACCCTGTCTGCAGAAATGCTCACAGCTGCTTACAAATATTGAACTACTGAGAATACAGAGAAATGATAAGAATTCTACTTACAAAATATTTTATGTTGTTGTTTCTCATATACTTACTTCTATTTGCTACTTCTTGGTTTATATATCACCACGATTACAAAGTAATAGGACAAGATAATAAAACAAAAACTATCTAATCTATTACAATTCTACTTCATTACTCTATTCCAGCATCTTTGTATATCTTCATAATAGCATGGAAATGGTAATGCTTCTTTGTTCTCGAAAACCCAGTTGAATAGGCTACCACATTCCATTTGCATCCACTCGACATATGTGACTGTGTTGTCACTGTCAACTGATGTTTGAATTTTTCATCCGTCGGGTTCTTGATCATCCGTCGAGATTGATCATCCGTCGAGATTGATCATCCGTCGAGATTGATCATCCATTGAGATATTGATCATCCGTCGGGTTTTCTATTTAATCATCCGTCGACTTCATTGTAGGTTATCCGTCGGGTAGCAAACTGGCACTTGACTTCATTTCACTTATGCAGAATTACAAGACATCATCTATGTATAATTAATCAACCTATTTTACATATCTAATTAAAGTTAACATGACTTGAATACTACTTACAGAATTTATATAATGGTGCATACAGAAATGTGCTACAGACTCATTATAACATAAGCTACTCACTCGATTGATAAATAAGTCATCATCCACCGGGACTATATTGAGTTATCCGTCGGGACTATAATTCTTATCCGTCGAGTGCTACATTATTTCACTAAGTAAAATCTACTAAGGTGTTTTGTTCATGAAATCATCAAGTACACTACATATGCACAACAATCTCCCCCAATTTATGTCTACTAGAATTGTAGTCATAAATTAAGAGATACTTAATGATAACAAAACACCCGAACAATACAACTTTAAAACAAATTAGATAATACAGAAAAGTGCTTCAAATAACAAAATGTACAAAGTTTTGCTCACAGTCATTTTCAAGATCCTCCTCTAGCCTGAGCAGATTTATCTAGTTTCTTGAAGTTCTGGATCTTCTTCCAAGCTTTCTGTTGTTTTCATCAATCTGATTTTGGAGCTGCCTGTGAGATTCCAGTTCATCAGATTCTGAGAGATTTAGCTTTCCTTGCATTTCCAAAAGAGTCTCATTGCTAGAGATGCTCAATTGGTCTTCTAATCTGAAGAATCTTCTCACACCTTTGTCATCTATGGACTCCAACAGCCAGTAGGGCCTTAGATGCACTCTTCTCCATATGTATGGGATGATTAGAGTCTTTGGGAGTGCATCTTTAGCTCTAACACTCCTTAGTTCTTCAATCTTCTTCAATACTAGTCTTCTTGTAGTGACATTGAACCCAAAGTTCTTCTTGAAGGATGAATAAACTTTAATCAGTACAGCTTAGCTCTCTTTAAGAATCCTGTGAAGTGGCCACTGAATCTCTTTTCCTCCTTTGTAGTTGAACACTAACCATTCAAGTAGGTTTCTGTATGCATCAATACCTCTTACTTCATCTAGTTCATCCAGATAGAGATTTAGATCAGAAAATTCTTTGATGTCACACAAGTACAGATAGTCTCCCCTATTGACTTTGGGATGAGCTTTGACTATAGATTTGGATTTGAGAGGTAACAGCTTCACTTTCTTGACTGCTCTTGACTTTGTCCTTTTTGGCTTGCTAAGGATTGGTAGATTGAAGTATGGAATTGGCATGTTCTCCCATTCTAGTGGCTCATCCTTGGGCACAATAGGTTCACCATGAATATTCCTGTAGGGATCCACCACCCTTATATCTTCAAATACCACAGAGGGCTTTGTTGCTTGAGTTGTAGCTGGTGTGGATTCCTTAGGAAATTGATTTTCCAATTCCTTGTCAACAATATCCAGTCTCCTTTTAGTTCTTTTAGCCAATTCTTTCTTTCTTGGAGATTTCTTCTGTTCTTCAACTTGCTTCCTTGATTCAGTAGCTTCAGATGGTTGAAAGGGAATTTGTTGTGATGAATTTACAGCATGTAACTTGGCCAAGATAGCAATCTGCTCTCTCTTCTGTTTAGCCTTTTTAGCATCTAGAGCAGCCTGCTTCTTTTCTTGCTTCAATCTAGCTTTTTCTTCTCTCTTTGCTTGAGCAAATTGAGAGTGTCCAACCACCACACAAATTTCTTTCCCATTTCTGAAAATCTTAGCAATCCTCCTTTTAGAAGCTCAATCAGCTGGATCTTTATAGAAGGAAATTGATCTTCACAGAAGCTTCTTCTCATCAGGCTTGGGTGTCTCATACACAGTGTCCAATGGGTTCTTCAAGGATGATTTTGAGTAGTTTGCCCTTGGTTTAAGAATCATTTCAGCCTTTGGAGACTTGATGCAGGAAGATTGTCTTCTTCCAGATAGTTCATGCTTATCTCATTCACACTAATTTGCTTGACTTGAGAGTGATGGATGGCTGACTTAACTGGCCCCTTGACAAGCTCAAACTTCTTCTGTATCTCCTCATCAATCTTCTCCCAGTTGACCAGACTCAACTTTTCCTTCTCAGCAACTTTCAAGTTGGCTGCTGCTGCCTGAATCAAATCTATACCATCTGTGACTGGTGGCTTTGAGATAGTAATTGAAGGCACAATTACTTTACTAATTTGTATCTAAAGCTTCTCCCCCTCACTTGGTCCTTTCGCCCCCTTTTTGTTATCATCAAGTTGAGTTGTGGAGGGGGTTTGAGCTGCCACCAGTTTTTGAAGTAGATCAGTATATTGGGCTTGATGGAGATGAATGGCAGTCAAAGATGCTTCCATAGCTGACACTCTTGTATCCAAGGATTCTATCTTGGTTGCAGGATTAGAATTTTTCCTTAATTGCCTCTTAATGTCAATCATTACAGTGTCTGGAAGTTTAGAGTCTATTTTATCTGAATTGGCCTTTTTCATCTCCTCAATATCACCCTTCATGGTGTTCACATATCTAGCATGCTGGAAGCCCTAGATTTGTTGAAGTTGCAGGGAGGCTAGATGTGCCTGAAGGAACTTCTTGGTGCTAGAGTTGGTAGTTGTTTGAAGAGTAGTTTGAGTTTGATCAATTACTTGGATCAGGGTTATCTTGAAGTAATGTTCATCACAGTGCTTTGAGAATTCCCATGATCGCATACCTGACCTTGAGCTTGAGCCTACTTCTCCCCCTATGTCCATTGCTTCATATTCACTATCCCCACTCCCATCTCCAAAGAAATCAGCTGAACCCCCAGTCTCATAGTCCACATCACCAGCTGTAGAAGGTAAAGCTGTGATGGCATCCTTAGCTCTTTGCATAGACTGGGTGGTATGCACCAGATTGAGCATCCTTTCTGCATTGTCATTGCCCTGTTCACCTAGAATTTGATAAGCTGGAACAGGATGAGTAAATTCCTTAACATCAAGAGAAGTAGAATCTATAACAGCTTTAGGATGCTGAGATAGTCCTTCCCTGTCTGCATCCTGGGCATTCATTGACTCACTAGCAATGACATCCATCCTTATCGCTCCAGTACCTGCATTTCTCTTATTTTCTCTCTTTTGTTGCATCAGGGTCACACCCTGGCTCCCCACCCTTACACCCTCAGCTTCACCTACTAAGGTGGGACTCATCTCACTCCCTTTTGCCAATCCTGAAAAAATGGATTGCAGATTTTCACTCATTTCCTCTCCTTTTTCCTGGGAGCAACCCAGACTCTCACTCAAAACACTCTTCTCTCTCAATCCTAAGAGTGACTGTACAACCACTAAATCTTCTGCATTGAAAGAATTGAAGTTTGAAGTTGTGCAGAGATACTCGATGGATGAGTGATATCCATCGAGTGAGTGGTTTTGCTATCCGACATATAACTACTGTTACGCTTATCCGTCGGGATACAATCACTACTCGACGGATGAGTAATATACGTCGAGAGAGTAGAAATGAATGAGATGGGAAAAGAAGCTATTGTTGACTCTGTGCTGATTGAAAATATTTTAGGCACAGATGACACAACAGTTCCTGAAAGGATTGGCAAGTGAGCCAACAAATCATCTAAAAGATGATGCTCACTTGCACTAGATTTTAGCTTCCCCAACAGAGTTAAAGAAGGGGAATCAGGAATTGATGTGTTTATCATATCCACATCCAGATAATTTATTGGTGAGTATGGTGTTTGAGGTGCTTCTATAACTAGAGATTTTGGCTGTGACTCCACATTTATTGGAGCCACATCAATCTGAATTTGTGAAGGTGCAGTGACTGTGTCTTTAGCACCAGTTTGCACAGTGTGTGTGCCCTGTGCATCCCCATAGGTTTTTGATTTCTTCTTTCTGGCATAAGTTTGGGGTGAGCTTGTGTCCCTAACCCTCTTGGCCTATGCTCTTGGTTGAGAGCTTTGTTCAATGGCTACATCCTTTTGGGAGGATGCAGCTAGAAATAAGCTTTTGTCCTTTTTAAGCACTGCAGTTTGTTGGGAAACTGCAGTGTAGCTAGGCTGGGATTCACTCAACTCTCCAACCTTATTCTTGGGGTTTCTTTTATGTTCACCCCTTCCCTCACCTAACTTACCCTCCTTCACACTCCCCTCTTTGGCTTTAGTGGATTTTTTAACTGGCATCTTTTGGGAGATACCAGAGGGGGATTTCTTTGATTTGGATTTTGAAATAATAGTAGATTGGCAGCTTTAGTAGGCAACTGTTTGGTCATTGGCACAGTTACCATTGCTACTCTTGAATTCATAGAAATTGTGGAGGTTAGAATAGTTGTAGGGATGGATGAACTTACCTCACTTACCTGAGGTGCTTGCATTACAGGAAAGTAGAACATTGGCACATCCTTGTGATGATTGGCCCTGTCCAAATCTGCAATGAGCCTTCTCTCTTGAACCCAACAATCCAGTTTGTTGTTTGGGTTCTCAAGCACAATCTCTTCACAGAGGTGGTTAGCTAATATCATAAGAAATCTAGCATAATACACATTTTTACCTCTTTTATTTAATTCTCCTAATTTAAAACCTAGCTCAAACAAGACAAGATCACTGAAATTATAAAATTTATCTGTAACTAGCATGTATAGCATGTTAAGCATGAAAATATTCACTGAATCAAAATTACTGATTTTTCCTGAGAAAACCTTTGTAACTATATCACACAAGAAACTCCACTCTTTCCTAAGGCCCATTCTCTTAATATCACTCAGTTTAGAAGTAGGAAGTGCATAGTGCATGGAATTGAGCATATTGACTATATCAGTGTCAGTGTGTGATGAAATCACATTGTTATCAGGAATTTTGAAACATGCTTTTATCACATCACTATTTATACATAATTCTTTACCTTTGATGGTTAGAGTGATGATCTTATATGTAAAGTTATAGGTAGCAGTGGTCCGCATCTCTTCAACAACTTCAAAGAAGATTGTGGGTGATTCCAGCATGGCATAATTGATCTTGCAATTCTTCACAAAGTCCATCATCTTGTGGTAGTCATCCGATTGCTGAATACCCTTGTTTACTAATGCAGTGAAATTGTTCTTCTTATAAATGAACCCAGTTTGAGACATAATCTTTACAACAGGTGCCATTGTTAGAGAATAAGAGCTTGAAGAGAAAGATAGTAAGTGCTTTGAGAGAGAATGAAATTAGAGCAGTTGAATTGAGAAAGATAAAAGAAAAGCAATTGCAATGAAATAAGCTTTTATACTATCTCAAAAATAACTGATAAAAATAATAAAGTAAAATAAAGTGACCAATAGAAATTGCCTAAAATAGCCGTTTAAAAATAAACTGTAAAAATTCCACCCATTATCCGTCGTGTTATGCTTACAAACTTTAAGTATACTCGATGGATAATGTACAGGGAATTAACGGCTGAGATTAAGAAAATTCGACGGATGAGGATAAACTGTTATTCGTCGAGATATAAAATATTCCAGAAAAGTAATTGATCTTTATTAGCAAATTGTATTTCGATGGATGACCAAACTCGATGGATAAGGGTCATCCGTCGAGATGTAAATTTTGACTTAGCCAAAATTTCATCCAAGACTGAAAAATCAATTAAATTTCTGGCTGCATTTCAACTTGCAAATAAACTCGGATAGATTTAAGAGTAATTAAGCATGCCTAACTCACTTACCAACCTTGAAAAGGTAGATTCATCCAGTGGCTTGGTAAAGATATCTGCAAGCTTCTTCTGACTGGGAACAAAATGTAGTTCCACAGTACCATTCATTACATGTTCCCTAATGAAATGGTACTTGATATCTATGTGCTTTGTCCTTGAATGTTGTACTGGATTTTCAGTGATGGCAATTGCACTTTTGTTATCATAGAAAATAGGAATCCTCTCAACTTGCAAACCATAGTCTAGCAATTGATTTCTCATCCATAAAATTTGGTCACAGCAACTGCCAGCAGCAATATATTCAGCTTTAGCTGTAGAAGTAGAAACTAAATTTTGCTTTTTACTGAACCAGGACACAAGCTTGTTTCCTAGAAATTGACAGGTTCCTGTTGTACTCTTTCTATCAATTCTACAACCTGCATAATCTGCATCTGAATAACCAGTTAGATCAAAACCAGAATCTCTAGGGTACCAAATGCCAAGTTTGTTGTTCCCTTGAGATATCTGAAAATTCTCTTAATAGCTATTAAGTGAGATTCTCCAGGATCAGCCTGAAATCTAGCACATAAACATGTAGCAAATATTATATCTGGTCTACTAGCTGTTAAGTACAGAAGTGAGCCAACCATGCATCTATAACTTGAAATATCCACAGACTTTTCAGTAGTGTTTGATTCAAGCTTAGTTGCAGTGGCCATGGGAGTTTTTGCAGATGTGCAATCCATTAGATCAAACTTCTTTAAAAGATAAAAATATATTTAGTTTGACTAATGAATATTCCATCACTAACTTGCTTAACTTGTAAGCCAAGAAAGTAAGTTAGTTCTCCCATCATACTCATTTCATACTTACTTTACATCAATTTGGCAAACTTTTTGCAAAGTTTCTCATCTGTAGAGCCAAAAATAATATCATCTACATAAATTTGAACAATTATACTAGAGCCATTAACATTTCTGAAAAATAAATTTTTATCTACAGTACCTCTTGTGAAGTGATTTTCCGAAAGGAACTTTGATAAAGTGTCATACCAGGCTCTAGGTGCTTGCTTCTGTCCATAAAGTGCTTTCAAAAGATAATAGACATGTTCTGGAAAATTTGGATCTTCAAAACCAGGAGGTTGACTGACATAAACTTCTTCCTCCAAATCTCCATTCAGAAAGGCACTTTTGACATCCATTTGATAGACTTTGAAATTGGCATGGGCTGCATAGGCTAAGAAGATTCTGATGGCTTCAAGTCTTGCAATGGGAGCAAATGTTTCATCAAAATCTATTCCTTCTTGCTGACAATAGCCCTTAGCAACCAATCTAGCTTTGTTCCTGACAACTATGCCATTTTCATCCATCTTGTTTCTGAATACCCACTTGGTGTCTATTGGATTCTTTCTTTTAGGCTTGGGCACCAGCTTCCATACATTATTCCTTTCAAATTGGTTTAGCTCCTCCTACATAGCTAAAATCCAATCAGGATCCAATGAAGCATCTTCTACCTTCTTTGGTTCTTCCTTGGAAAAAAAGCTGCTGTATAGACATTCTTCCTGAGTTGCTCTTCTTGTTTGAACTGTAGAAGAAACATCACCAATAATAAGCTCAAAGGGGTGATCTTTTGTCCATTTCCTTTGTTGAGGTAGATTAGCTCTAGATGAAGAAACCTCATTGTTGTCTTGATGTATGATTGAGTTTTGATTGTTAGAAACTCCCCCTGAGTTTGTGGATCTTTGATTTGAGAAAGAAAAACTTTATATAGGTGATCTATCTTGACTTTCTGCTCCTTTTGATAACCCGACGGATGGTGAATTTTGAGTGTCGACGGATGAAGCTGGTTGTCTCCCGACGGATAACACAGATTGCCTTCCGACGGATGAAGCATTAAGCAACTCGACAAATGTTGAGTTTTGTGCTTCATTCGTGGTATTTTTATCTGCATTATCTTTAGATACATTATCTTGATCACTTTCATCATCACTGTCATCAGTAACCATCTCCACATTGTCGAATTTGAGGCTCGCATGGTAATCTCCATCTTTCAGTCCTTCAACCTTTTTATCATCAAACACAACATGTATTGATTCCACAACAATGTTGGTTCTTAGATTGTAGACTCTATATGCTTTACCAATAGCATATCCAACAATAATTCCTTCATCCGCTTTAGCATCAAACTTCCCATTTTGATCAATTTGATTTCTCAGAATATAGCATTTGCATCCAAAGACATGAAGAAAGTTTAGAGTTGGCTTCTAGTTCTTGAACAATTGATAGGGAGTCATGCATCTTGCTTGATTAACCAGAGAAATATTCTGAGTGTAACAAGTAGTATTTACAGCTTCAGCCCAGAAATATGTTGGTAACTTAGATTCTTCAAGCATTGTCCTTGCAGCTTCAATAAGTGATCTGTTCTTCCTTTCCACTACTGCATTCTGTTGTGGAGTCCTTGCTGCTAAAAACTCATGCAGAATCCCATTTTCCTCACAAAATGCTCTCATGACGGAATTCTTGAACTCAGTTCCATTATCACTCCTGATTCTTCTGACCTTGAAATCAGGATGATTATTGACTTGCCTTATGTGATTGATGATGATTTCACTAGCCTCATCTTTAGACTTTAGGAAATATGTCCAAGACAACTTTGGGAAATCATCTATAATTACTAGGAAATTTTTTTTCCTTGAGATGGACAATACATTGACTGGTCCAAACAAATCCATGTGAAGCAGTTGCAGAGGCTCTTCAATTGTTGAATCAAGTTTCTTCCTGAATGATGCTTTAATCTGCTTCCCTTTTTGGCAGGCATCACACAGTCCATCCTTAGAAAACCCCACTAGAGGAATGCCTCTAACCAGTTCTTTCTTTACTAGTTCATTCATGGTCTTGAAGTTTAAATGGGATAGCTTCTTGTGCCATAGCCAACTTTCATCCTGACTTGCTTTACAGAGAAGACAAGTTACAGATTCTGTATTAGATGAGTTGAAATCAACTAGGTACACATTTCCTTTTCTCCCACCAGTGAGAACCACTTTGTTGCTTCTTTTATTAGTCACAACACAGGCTTCTGAGTTGAAGGTTACTGAATTACCTTTATCACAAAGCTGGCTGATACTCAACAGATTGTGTTTGAGACCTTCCACTAAAGCAACCTCCTCAATGATGACATTATCCTTTGAAATCAAGCCATATCCCACAGTATAACCCTTGTTGTCATCTCCAAAAGTAATACTTGGGCCAGCTCTCTCCTTAAACTCTATGAGCAGGGTAGAATCACCAGTCATGTGTCTTGAACAACCACTATCCAAGTACCAAAGATTCTTTCTGTTTCCCTGCACACATCAAAATCAAATCAAGTTGATTTTGGTACCCAAGTTTCCTTGGGTCCTGCCTTGTTAGCTTTCTTTTTCTGTTTCTTAGGCTTTATCTCATTTGACTTGGGAATTTTAGATTCATCCTTAGTCATTTGAGTTGGGCCTTTGAAATGATTCATTGTAACAGAATTATCATGCATATTATGACTAACAACAAATGGCATATTGTGTGTAAACATGTTATTCCAGTAAGGCATGCTAAATGGCATTTGTGGCATACTATATGCAGCATAATAAGGATTAGGTGCAAATGGCATATTAGCAAACTGTGCATTCATGTTCTGTGTAGACATAGCATTAACAGGCATGGGAGGAATGGAATTCATGTTAGGAAATTGAGGTTGCACAGACGTGGAAGTAGGCATGGCAGATTTGCAATTAACAGATAGATGATTTACACTACCACACTTGACACAGATTTTTCTAGGAGCATATTTATCAGGTGTGTAGTTATTATGTTTGTTAATCCCTACTTTACCATTCCTATTGTTTTTCTTTTTTGTCTCTGGTATTACCTCAATCTTTTCGAGTCTGTCACTTAACTGTTTGACAGTCATCTGACCAACATTAGCCTTTTTCCATTTCTTCACTTGATTGGACTCTCCTGAAACAAAGTTCTTGGAAATAGACCCATACTTCTCATTCAGTTTAACTAGTTTGGCTTTACTGATGGGCTTTCTCACAGCCGACGGATGATGATTTTCATCATTCGACGGATAACACTTTTTGTTATCCGACGGATGATCCTCATCATCCGTCGAGTCTACATCTGTTAGCAGTCCATCTACCAAATTAGGTTCTAGTTTCTCTTTGTTCTTTTTCCAGGCTTCATCACAGAAGGACTCGATTCCTTGAACTTTGGTGATTTGAGTATGGACATCCCTGGATGTTTTCCATGCCTTAATCACCTCTTGTTCACGCTCGAGCTGCTTCTTCAAAATTTCTTCCTTTTTCAAGGACTCAGTTAATTCCTCCTTGGCAATCTTACACTCAATTTTTAATTTCTCAAAATCAATAAACTGAGACTCAAGCACATTATTCCTCTCACTCAGAAACAATTTTTTTTCTTTGATCTTAGCATTTTCTTTAGTAAGAGACTTAAGTGTAACACGCAAAGGATATAACTCTGTAGACATGTCATTTATGGCATCATTACACTCAGCTTTAGATAAATGTGTAAGGTTTGTATTAATTACCTGATTGCTTGAGGAACTTGTTTCCGTTTCATCAGACTTGTCCATTAGGGCTAGATTGACATAGCTGACATCTTCATCTTCATCCAGACCATCTGCTGCCCAGTCATTTTCTTGTGTAATAAAAGCCCTTTCCTTTTGCTTGAGTAGATCAAAGTATTTTTGCTTATAATCCACAGACTCAAACTTTTTCTTACTGGAATCTGACTTCCTACACTCACTGGCAAAATGCCCTGCCAAGCCACATTTGAAACATTTGAATTTTGATTTATCCACCATGTTTCTATTTGGCTTGGCTGCTCCAAAGTTCTTCTTGAACTTGAGCTTGGAAAATCTCCTAGAAAGAAAAGCTAGGTGCTCATCAATGTCCTCCATGTCATCTTGGCTCAATGAACCTTCACTTTCTACTCCAAGCCCCTTGCCCTTGTTCTCACAACCCTTGAGGTCGATTCAACAACTTACATCTTCACTTCCTTCTCCTTTTCCAACTCAGCAACTAGTGCAATGGATCCTCCTTTCTTCTTTCCTCTCTCCATCCTTTCATCCTGCTCTATTTCAAGCTCATAGGTTTTCAGGATGCCATACAGTCTCTCCAAAGTAAACTCCTTATAATCTTGTGAGTTTCTTAATGAGACTGTCATTGGTTTCCATTCCTTTGGAAGAGATCTAAGGAATTTCAGATTAGAATCTTTAGTTTGATAGACCCTTCCATGCAACTTTAGAGAATTTAGTAGTTTCTGAAACCTACTAAAGATGTTAGTGAGAGACTCACTTTCTTCATTATGGAAATGCTCGTATTGCTGTATCAGGAACTGCAACTTGTTTTCTCTAACTTGCTTAGTGCCTTCACAGATTATCTGTATTGCATCCAAAACTTCCTTGGCAGTTTTGCAGCTGATAATGTTGTCAAACATATCTCCATTAACTTCATTAAATAGGATATTCATGGCCTTTTTATACTTCTTGACTTGTTCAATGTCAGGATCAGACCATTCATGCATTGGCTTGGGGACTGATGGCTCGTTTCGTGTTGCAGCTCTCATTGGAACATGAGGGCCACTTTCTATGCAGTCCACATAGGCCTCATCTTGAGAAAGCATATGAAGATGCATCTTTACCTTCCAATGATGATAATTATCTTTATCCAGAAAAGGAATCTTGACTCCAACATCCTTCTTGTTCATCTTGCTGTATTGTTTTGATCTTTAAACTCTTTGTAAGTTAAGAGCTTGCTATGATACCAATTGTTAGTCCCTTAACAATATGACAAGAATTACAGAAGGGGGTTGAATGGAATTCTTGAAACTTTTTCTTGAAATAAAAATGTTTCAACTCAAATATAAATATAAGTGTACTGATTAGCATAATGCGGAATAAAACCTAAAATAATCAAAACACAAGTAATTAAAAAAAAAGAATCTTTAAAAACTTTCTGGTGGATTTGAATGATTCCACCAGAGATATATATTATATATCGAGAGAACCCTGTGTGCAGAAATGCTCACAGCTGCTTATAAATATTGAACTACTGAGAATACAGAGAAATGCTAAGAGTTCTACTTACAAAATATTTTCTGTTGTTGTTTCTCAGATACTTACTTCTATTTGCTACTTCTTGATTTATATATCACCAAGATTACAAAGTAATAAGACAAGATAATAAAATAAAAACTATCTAATCTATTACAATGCTACTTCATTACTCTATTCCAACATCTTTGAATATCTTCATAATAGCATGGAAATGGTAATGCTTCTTTGTTCTCAAAAACCCAGTTGAATAGTCTATCACATTCCATTTGCATCCACTCGACGCATGTGACTGTGTTGTCACTGTCAGCTGATTTTTGAATTCTTCATCCTTTGGGTTCAAGATCATCCGTCGAGATTGATTATCCGTCGAGATTGATCATCCATCGAGATATTGATTATCCGTCGGGTTTTCTATTTGATCATCCGTCGACTTCATTGTAGGTTATCCGTCGGGTAGAAAAGTGGCACTTGACTTCATTTCACTCATGCAGAATTACAAGACATCATCTATGTACAATTAATCAACCTATTCTGCATATCTAATTAAAGTCAACATGACTTGAATACTACTTACAGAATTTATACAATGGTGAATGCAGAAATGTGCTACAGACTCATTATTATATAAGTTACTCACTCGGTGGATAAATAAGTCATCATCCGTCGAGACTATATTGAGTTATCTGCCGGGACTATAATTCTTATCCGTCGAGTGCTACATTATTTCACTAAGTGAAATCTGCTAAGGTGTTTTGTTCATGAAATCATCAAGTACACAACATATGCACAACAGTGTTAGCTTCAGCTTCAATCTGGGCCATTAGCTCCTTTTTTTGCATAACCGCTTCTTTAGGTGTCAGATCAGGAAATTCTTTAGTTATATATCCAAGAGGACTCATAGCATTATTTTGCTCAAATCTCTTGTCTTTGTAGTACAAGACAATCTCTTCACCTGTTTCCTTCTGCATGTATGGAAAGAATAATCCCTTAGCATCTGCTAAATTAAAGATTGTAACATCATCATCCTCAAGAGCACCAGTAGTAGTCTTGTGCTTGGCTTTGTGAGTACAGTAGACTTCCTTTGTCCTGAAGAATGAGTCTTCATCGAATGTTGAGGTTGTTAAGCAGTAGAAGCAATTTGAACATCTGTAACCGGATTATTCTTATCACCATCATCATCAATATATTTATCCTTTGTCTGGATATAATCTGGTGTACATTTTGTAGCAACTATCTTTTCCCCCTTTTTGGCATCAGTATTTGAAAGAAGAGAAAATAGAGCATCCAGTTTGTCACCTATAGAAGAAACCTTATCTTCTAAGAAGGAAAATCTAGAGGTCATGCTGTGTTGAGATTTAACAACATCTATGATGGTAGTTTTCACACTTTTGAATTCAGCTGATGTAGGTGTGTGAAGAAAAAATCCATCAATTTTCTCCTTGACATCAACATGAGACTTCTTCATTTCATCAAGATCAGAGTGAATTCCTTTAATAGAAATAGTGGAGGCCTTAAGGTGCAACTTCAGATCAGGATTGTGAATTTCATCATAAGCACGATGAATATATTGCAGGCCAATAGCAGATGAGATAGAAGTATTTGCAAGTCTCCATTTATAATCCCATTTTTTCTGTCTAAAATGTTCAGCATCAGCATTATAATATAAAGGATTTTCATTGAAGTGCGAAGAAGAACCAACATTGGACTTCTTAGATGCATCAATTGCAGACTTAAGCTGAGCTGTATCAGAATCATCCTCATCACTGTCATAATCTGAATCAGACAGCCCGTCAAAAAATTTGCAGAATCAGGCAGAGTTACCTTGCCTTTACAGGAGACTGCCACTCAAAAAAAATTAATCTGATATTTTGCCAGTACAGGAGACTGCCACTCAAAAAAAATTAATCTGATATTTTCATATAGTCTCACAGAAAGACTCAATCACACATTTAGCAAAGAAATAAGAGATGGCTGAGAAGAGTTGTATGCTTTTCATATAAATAGAGGTAACCTCAAAGAAGAGACTATTTATAATCATACAAACATGAGAATATATATGAGAAAGTTAGCAATACCTGAAGGTGAGTCCTCAAGTGGAAGTGAGGATAGTGGAGGAACAAACAGCATATCAGGATGCTTCTGCAAACTAGCAATCAATATTGGATCATCAATAGTAGCTAGTGCAGTTGAAGGACGATTCTCAGTAGGAGTTGTTGTAACATTAGGATTTGTTCTTTCAGGAGAAAGTGAAAGACCAGCATCAGTACTTTAAACTGATGGTTCTTGTGGAGTCTGAGATATATGTGTTGCTTCAGCAGTACTTGGTGAAGGTTCTTGTGTGCACTTCTAAAAAATAGGATCATTTATGATTGCATCCACCTTTGACAGTATATCCTGATGAGTTTGCTTATCCTATAGTAGTTGAACAGAGTCAGCAAGAAGATCACTCTGAGCAATATTAATAATAATCTGTGCAACCTCATTGTTTGCATCTTCCCATTGAGAAGATGGTTCTCATGTGACTGGATGTGTTGCAATTGCTAAATCCCTTTGAGACTTAGGTTCTTGTGTACTGACATCCTTGGAAAGAGGTTGAGTCTTCTTCTTCTTTCTGATGTATCAAACTACTTCTTCACTTTTTCTTTTCAACTAGCTCTTTGAAGTTTTCTTGTGTTCAGCAGTTGCTTCAATTACTGGAAGATTGTCAAGCAAAGCACTAACATTAGTAGTTGGCTCCTTGGTTCCAGTAGTATTTATAGAGTCATCAGGATGTTGATCAATGGACTTCCTAATTTTTGATAAGGACCCTATTGGCATCTGATCATTTGAGTCAGAATCTTCTTGTATGATCAGTCTTCGTTTCCTGATTGGAAAGCAGTCTTCTTTCTTCTCACTCTCACTCAGTGTGGGTTGTTTAGCTTTCTATCCAGATGTGACAGATTTCTTAAATAGCCTTTTTATTGTTACAACTGATGTCTTTTGAGAGAAAGCAGAGGAGGTTAATTTAAGAGCTTGATGTGTTTGCTGTTTGGAAGAAGAAATGCTTGGGTTAGAAACAAGATGGTTGGTTTCTTGATTCTCAGCATCAGAAACTGTGATAGAGGTGCCAGCATTAGGATTTTCAGGCACTTGTGTAGGAGTAGGTCTATTTCTTAACATAAATTGCCTGAAAATTTATTCTTTTCATCCCTTTTAATATGATCAGGTGATTACTTTTTTAGAAATTTGAAAAACACGGAGTAATTCATCATCATCAAAAATAGCATTAGGGCATAGAAAATTGAAAATCAGTTGTAGAAATCTAGTATACCCTATTACTCCTGAAGCATCCGCTCTCCTAGAAATTATGAACTATAGTATAGTATTACCATAATCAAAATTACTAGAGTAAAGAAGAGGTTACCCAATTTTCAGAGAAGTGGATGGAAGAACATCAAAGTTTGTTGTCTTATTCAAGAAACACCTAATGATGCAATCAAAGAAAAAGGTCCACTCACTTTTCAGTTTAGTTTTGGCCAGTTTTCCAATGGTTGTGATTTCTCCTTGATAGCCTAAAGTCCTTAGCATATCAAACAGCTGCTCAGTGCTATGAGTGTCAGGAGCACCATTAAGGGCAGGCAATCTCAAGGCTTGAAGCAGAATATTAGCATCAACTTTATATCTTTGGCCTTCATACTCAAAAGAAAAGCCAGTGTGTGTTGAGTTTACAGAAGCTGTATTCCATACCTGCATGACAACCCTGTATGACACCTTGACAGGATTCGTAAGAGCATACCCAATTGGACATTGAAGTAGAAAATCCTGAATATTATGAAAAGATGATGGTAGCTGCTGATGTGTAAGCAGAGCTAAGTAATTGTTAGTGACAAATGTATTTCCATGAATGATTATGGTTTGGCTGAAGAGTGGTGAAACTTCAGACATTGTCATGATGTGAATAACTTGTGAGAGAGAGTATGAGTGAGATGTGCACAGTGAAACTATGTGTATGATGAATTGTGTCACCGAATTTCTTCTGGTTTTATAGTTTCACTACTTAGAAGTAAGTACAACACACTCATATGAACAAGGTAATTTAGTGAATTTGACTTTTTACAGGGAACAATTACTGAGTAAAAGACTTTGACGATGGAATAAATTCCGGAAGTAAAGACAAAATACATACAGATATGTCAAGACACAACTGTAGAAATTTGTTTATCAGATAATCCACCATTAACCAATAAATAAGTGAAATATTTAATTGCAGCAAGAAAAAATACTCAGAAATTAACTAGGACTAATAATTAGAATTAGAACATGTTGACCTGTCGTCAGTATTCGAGACCATGTTTCTGTCAGGATTTGACAAACTCGGGATATGTCGATTCGAATTCAATAGTTGTTTGTCAAAAGATCACAAATTATTAGCAAACCATAATTTTAATCAAATCAATCATCAAGATATACATTTTAAGTGGATGATGTAAAGATTAACAGGCTTCAATAAGAACATTCATATACATACATAGCGAAGTAATCATAGACTAAATCTTGCAATCAAAAGAAATTTCATTAATATATCAGAAGAGTACATTTCATGAAATTTATAGATTACATGCAAAAGGATTACAAGATAGTCCTAGTCTAAGAAGCTAAACATCAACAGTCTTGGTCTAAGAACTAAGGCTATTGATATTGATTAGTTCCTCCTACTATAGACAAATAATATAGCAAGACGGATGATTTGTTCTTGCTGAAGAAGAGCCTCTCGTCGAGCTTCTTCCAAGCGATCAAGATGGAGATGATAGTACATCTTAAAGAACAGGAGATTTGTCTGAATCTCTTGTGGAACCAAGTTCCACACCTCATCGGGAATGGCAGTGATGTGCCATTCCTGCTGCTAGTCATCACAACTGAACTTGACGTTGAAGTTTTTAAAATTCATGAACATGTTGACAAGAACCATTTTTGTGATAGTAAAAAATAGTGAGAAATGAGAGAGAAGATCATTTTGTGTGAGAATAGGAGATGATATGACTGAACTGGAATGACGGTTAAATAGCCAAAGGAATATCAAAGGACCAGAGGACTTGATCAATTATTAAGTCTAGAGTTAACTTAATGATTTAACCAAAAGATGTTTTGTTAAGGCGCGTCTCCCTAGACTGATTTGTAATGATGACAATAATATATTTATTCAAACATGCACAATTAGCAAATAAATTCACTTAATTTATCATGCATATAAAATTAAATACATCAAATATTTTTGGCTTAACATTTAAAACAGTATTTAGGACATATCAGGATTTGATCAAATACATCAGGATTTAATCAAATATAAATTGAAAAGAATTTATTTATCCCAACTAACCATACCAAGTTCATTTACAAGATTTGTAAATGTTGCTTCAGGTAATGGCTTTGTGAAGATATCAGCCAGCTGCTGATCAGTAGGAACAAAATGAAGTTCTATGGTTCCTTCCATTACATGCTCTCTTATGAAGTGATATCTGATACTAATGTGTTTTGTAAGAGAGTGTTGCACCGGATTTCCTGTCATAGCAATAGCACTTTGATTATCACAATAAATAGGAATTTTTGAAAATGATAATCCATAGTCCATTAGCTAATTTCTCATCCCCAACAACTGAGCACAGCAACTTCCAGCTGTAATATATTCAGCCTCAGCAGTTAAAGTAGAAATAGATTTCTGCTTCTTGCTGAACCATGAGACTAATCTGCCTCCCAAAAACTGACAACTTCCTGATGTACTCTTCCAGTCTATTTTGCAACAAGCAAAATCAGCATCTGAATAACGACATAATTCAAAATTAGCTTCCCTTGCATACCAAAGTCCAAGTGAAACAGTATCCTTGAGGTATCTGAAAAATTCTCTTTACTGCAATTAGATGTGGGTCCCTTGGATTTACCTGAAATCTTGCACAAAAACAGGTGGCAAACATAATTTCTGGCCTACTAGTAGTTAGGTATAAAATAGAACCAATCATACCTCTGTAGCTTGTGACATCAACTGTTGTACCTTCATGAGGATCAAGTTTTGTAACAATTTCCATAGGAGTACTTGCAGTTGTACTTTCTTGCATATTAAACCTCTTCAGTAGATTTCTCGTGTACTTGGATTGATTAATATAGATTCCATTATTAGTATGTTTAATCTGCAAGCCTAGGAAATAGCTCATCTCTCCCATCACACTCATTTGATATCTTGATTGCATCAACTTTGAAAACTTATCATACAGTGTTTGATTAGTTGATCCAAAAATTTTTGATTAGTTGATCCAAAAATGATATCATCCATATAAATTTGAACTAAAAGCAAATATTTACCTTTATTCAGATAAAATAAGGTTTTATTTATTGTACCTCTTTTGAATTCACTTTCAAGTAGAAACTGTGCAAGGGTTTTATACCATACTCTAGGTGCTTGCTTAGTCCATAGAGTGCTTTGTCAAGTTTGTAGACATAGTCAGGATATTTAGGATCTACAAATCCTGATGGTTGTTCAACATAGACTTCCTCTTCAAGTTCTCCATTGAAAAATGCACTTTTGACATCCATCTAGAAGACTTTAAACTTCTTTTGAGAAGCATATGCCAAGAAGATTCTGGTTGCTTCCAGCCTAGCAACAGGGGAAAATGTCTCATCATAGTCAATACCTTCTTGTTGGGAATAACCTTTAGGCAACAATCTTGCCTTGTTTCTGATGATCGTTCCATCAGAATCAGTCTTATTTTTAAAGACTCGCTTTGTGCGTACAGTTGACCTGTTCTTAGGTCTAGGCACCAGCTTCCATACTTCATTTCTTTCGAACTCATTCAATTCTTCTTGCATAGCCATGACCCAATCTGCATCCTTGAGTGCATCTTCTACTTTCTTTGGCTCTTCTTTTGAAAGTATATTATGATATAAACATTCATTCTGAGTTGCACTTCTTATCTTTACACCATCATCAGGATTTCCAATGATCTGATCAGGAGTATGATCTTTAGTCCATTTTCTGGCACTAGGAAGTGTCCTTCTCGAGCTAGATGCTCCCCCTGAATTGTATGCCTCATCAAATGCATTTGAGGCTGTAACACCCCCAGATCCGGGGTCGGGGATCCAGGTCGTCACGGTCTTTCTTTCCATAATATCACTTCACTTAATTAATAATAAATAACCTTATGCTGTGACCCCACACTAACACACACCACAACCCGTTATAGTCTCAGAGATGAAATTGAAATAAGTACAAGTCTTTGAATCCGCAATTTAAAAGTTATTACAACCCAAAATGATTACTTGATAATTTATAGTTAATTACCATTATCTGCCACAAGTTATAATTATACATAATTTGATTCTCAAAAATAGAATGCCTGATCTGCCAATAGATCTACCTCTGCAGCTATAGCAGCTACCACATCATCGGGAAGACGCGGGACGCTTCCCACGCGCTTGCGCTGGGTCTGCTGGAGTCTGGCCATCTTTCCTAACTGTTGTTGTGTGATGAAGAAATAAAGCAAGAGTGAGCCTTACAGCTCGCAAGATAATATATAGTGATAACAATAATATAAGTATCTAAATGGATACTTACTAGAATCTTTTATCATGCGTAAGATAATTACTTACTAGATATAAGTAAAAACAAGGGATGAAGTTACCAAATACTTCACTATACTTATATCATTTAAAAAGCTGCTTGAACTACCACTGTTCAAAGTATAATGAGCTTTCAACAGTTCATCAGATAGATGAGACTACAAGACAAGATTTGAATAGATTAAATCTTTCAAATATTATTAAAGGAAATGAAGTTATGATATACTTCATTAAGTTCTGATATATATATATCCACATATACATCTTCTTTATACAATTTCCTGAAAACCTCTGTCATGTAAAGTATGAACAGAATTGCAATATCCAATAAATTTGGAAAGGAAAAGAATTTGGCATAAACCAGATATCTTGATGATCAGGCAAAGATACCCATAAGTAACCTTTTCTACTAGCAGATGGACGAATTCCCCACTGGTCATCACCCTGGTCATAATAGGACCTTATGTTGGACTGCCACTCAGCCACTTATGCATTTGATGGACTCCCACTGAGCCACTTACACTATTATGGACGCCCACTGAGCCCATGTTGCTTATGCCGACTCAATAGATGGACTTACTTCCCGAACGTTGGGTAAGTAATCAATTCATTTACCAAAACTGCAACCGTGTTGCGAATATAAAATACACCACAGAGCCGGATCCCTCAGGTTTTGAGCAAGTATTTAAATCCCCTTAAAAAGGAAGATCTTAAATATAAAAATGAGTTTTGGGATCCGCTCTAACTTTTAAAAATCATTTTGAAGACTCGAAAACACTTTAAAGAGTGTTTGGAGTAAAGCTGATTTAATGAAGTAAATCAGTCCCCAGAATATTTAGAAAATGTCTGAATATTATTATTTAAATAATATTCCCATAAAGAATAATCTTTATAAAAATAATTGAAGTAGAAGTATTAAAACTTATACTTGAAACGAGTATTAAATAACCAAAGATATACTTATATGAAAGTACTATCTTTATTTGAATAATCGAAAATAAGTTTGATTATTGACACCTTATTCTTTAATAAAATAAAAAATATATTTTAGTAATAAGCGGAGTCATAATACCTCGAATGAATATTATAAATAATATTCATAAAATAAAGGAGTCATAAGCCCTCGAATAATATTCGAAATAATACTCAATAAATAATATAAAGTTATCGAATAACCCTTATTCGATTAATAGTTTTGAAAACTATGACCATATATATATATAAGTATATATATATATTTATATCCATATGTACAAAATCTACTCGGGATCCTCGACTCCCGGTTTTAGAAAATATTTTCACCTTTGGGTCCCTATACTAAGGGTATATGCAAATTACCGCTATCCTCTAGCATAGGTATTATCAACTGAATCAACAGATATATATGGAAAGAATACGAAACAGGCATGCATATATATATACCATAGCAGCATGTTTCAATATATTGCAACATTTGCTAATTAACCAACATGCATCTATCGCAAGATAATGCAAATACATATATACATCACAACAACAGTTATAACGGGTAGAAAACTTGCCTGAGCGACTTGGGGTGATAAAAGGCTCGGGACGAGTTTGGTAACCTATAAACAACAAGTAAGTTGGAATTAAACCAAAGTCACTTGTAAATCTATACTTTAACTATCTTAGACTCTAACACTTGTTTTGCGCTTATTGATTCGCTTAAGTCACTCGGGTACCCTCGGCTCCACCATTTTTAATAATTTAACCTTTAGGAGTTTTAAAGTGATTCCTTCGCGAGTGTCTTACCAACTGCCTAACACACTTACCATAAATGTTTCATACATTAATTAACCCTTTTTGGTCTTTAACCTATGTTTCAAAGTAAGGCGAGGGGAAAAGTTTCATTCGCGAAATGCCGTTACATGAAACGGTCGTTTCTCCTAAACCGTGCATCGGAATCGAACGAACTACATATCAAAATGAAGCTCGTAACATGAGCTATCTAAACATGGCAATGGTCATAATCTAGCAGGGGGTTCTCGGGTCCTAATATTATGCACAAAAACAGTCTAAAGAAAATCGGACGTTACGACGGCTATATTTACGCGATTTCCCAATTTTAAACCATTCAAAACCAACCCAATTCACCTCAAATCCAACATACAACCAACATCCATCCTTATCACATCATAACAACCCCAACCAATTCAATTTTAACATTCATACTTATGCCTAAGCTTAACTTTAACCATACTTAAGTTCTTTTAATCAAAACAACAACATTTACCATTCCATTTCAATACCATTTCAATCCCAAACTCTAAATCACAAACATCAAGCTACAATATCACCCTACTAATCAAAATCATCTTATAATACATAGGAATCTAGGGTTTGGAGATGATATACCTTCCTTGAAGTGGTGGGAGTAGCTAGGAAGCCTTAAGAAGCTTTGAGAAGTCTTAGGAATGCTTGAATCTTCAAGGAAAAGAAGAAAAATTTCAAGTTAAAAACTTGAAAACACTATTCATTGTCTTCTTCTTTGATTAAATGAAGAAGATTGAGAAGGAATTGATGGCTTAAACTCATGATATAGCCCTAACTAAGCATGAAGATGATTAGGGAATTAACTCACCAATTTAGGAAGCTTGGATCTTTGATTTTGAATTTTCTTGCCTTTTGCAATAGTAAAAAGCCGAGAGCTCTCAAGAACAATGCCTTGGTTTCTTTTTGATTTTGATGAAGAATGAATTTGCTTGGCTTGGTTGATTTGTTTTTGTGTTTGATTTAGTCAATTACCTATTTGCCCTTGATTTTGTGTGGTTAAAAAGCCACCACATCTCCTTCATTCCCATGTCATGCCTATGTCATGTTTTGATGTCATCCTTCCCTCTTTGTCCTCCTCTCATTGGTTGGGTGACATCACTCACTCTAATCCCTTTGATTAACTTCCTAATTGTTTGCCTAATGACCGCTGATCTGTTATACGGTTCGCTTAACTTTCGTTCTCGTTTATCGTTTGAAGGATCATACCCGGGATCTTATTACTTAAGTTCCCTTAACCTTTCTCAATACATTATATTCCTTTTTATGATCCTCTATTATAATCCTTTAATTTTAATCCTTTTTATCCTGTTACCTTATACTCAATTCTCTCTGTATATAGTGGATTTCCGGGAAAAACCAAAGTGTTCGGAATTGGATTCTGACGATCTTTACATACACTCATATACCGTATAGAGTACTAATAAAATCTCATAATATCCATAACAGAACCCCTACATAGTGTGGCATGAAAAGTTTTCTCATTCAGCAAAAACACTATTCACAAGGGTTACAAAAAAAGTTGAAAATTTTGGGGGTTATTACAGTCTCCCCTCCTTAAAAGGATTCCGTCCCGGAATCAAACAGAAAACAAATGGGGGTACTTTTCTAGCATTGTGCTCTCTAGTTCCCAAGTTGATTCTTCCACATTATGATTCTGCCATAGTACTCTGACTAGCTTGATCACTTTGTTCCGAAGCACCTGCTCCTTCTTATCTATAATCCTTACTGGCTTCTCCACGTAAGTTAGATCTGGCTGCATATCCACCTGATCGTACTCCACTATGTGTCTGGCATCCCGATGATACTTCCTTAACATTGACACATGGAACACATTATGAACTTGTTGCAAATTAGGGGGTAAGGCTAGCTCGTAAGCTAACTTTCCAATCCGTCTTAATATCTCAAAAGGTCCAATGTATCTTGGGCTTAGTTTTCCTTTCCTTCCGAACCTCATTAATCCCTTCCAAGGGGATACCTTTAGCAGTACTAAGTCCCCTACTTCATATTCCTTGTCCTTTCAGGCTAGGTCTACATATTTCTTCTGTCTGTCTTGGGCTGCTACAAGTCGCCCTCTGATAAGATCCACTATATCTTTGGTCCTTTGGACCACTTCGGGTCCGAGCATCTTCCGCTCTCCTACTTCATCCCAGTATAAGGGCCTCATAAGGCGGCATTCCGATGCTAGCATGAAAGCTATTGTTATAAGAAAACTCGATCAACGGCAAGTGATCATCCCAACTCCCTTTAAAGTCTATTGCACAGACTCTCAACATATCCTCTAGTGTCTGGATGGTCCTTTCACTCTGCCCATCCGTCTGGGGATGGTACGCGGTACTCATATTTAACTTGGTCCCCGCACATTCCTGAAAGCTCCTCCAAAATCTGGAGTTGAACCTGGGGTCTCGGTCTGAGACAATGGACGCTGGGACTCCATGTCGCGTCACTATTTACTTAAGGTAAATGTCCACCAGTCTATCGACTGTGTATCTCTCATTAATAGGAATGAAATGAGCTGACTTTGTCAGTCGGTCTATAATTACCCATATGGCGTCATGATTGGCCTTCGTCCTTGGCAAGCCTACAACAAAATCCATCGCTATCTGTTCCCATTTCCATTCGGGAATCTCCAGGGGTCGTAAGAGTCCACTGGGTCTCTGGTGCTCTGCCTTTACCCTTTGGCAAGTCAAACATTTGTTTACCCATTCTGTTACGTCCCTCTTCATGTTGGGCCACCAGTAATATTCCTTCAAATCCCTATACATCTTGGTACTTCCCGGGTGAATGGAATACCTTGAACTATGGCTTTCATCCAATATCTCATCTTTAAGCTCTTGAACATTCGGAACCCAAATCCGGTAGGAGTACCTCATTATCCCTTTATCATCTTTCTCAGTATGGATCTCCTCTCCAGTCATTGACTCTCTACCTTCATTCATTATTTTCTCCTGGCACAATCTGATCTTTTCATATAACTCTGGCTGTATTGAGATCTCAAAAAGCTTTTCAGTTCCGGTTCCGGTTACCTTTACTTCTATTTCCATTTTCTCAAAATCCCTTATCAATTCTTCCGAAGTCGTTATCATTCTGAGTCTTTCCTTTCTACTAAGGGCATCAACCACCACATTGGCTTTCCCTGGATGATAAAGAATCTCACAATCATAGTCCTTGATTAGTTCTAACCATCTCCTCTGGCGCATGTTGAGCTCTTTCTACGTAAATATGTACTTGAGGCTCTTATGGTCTGTGAAAATCTCGCACTTCTCTCCATACAAGTAGTGCCTCCAAATTTTTAAGGCAAATACTATTGCCGCGAGCTCAAGGTCATGAGTAGGATATCTAACCTCATATTCCTTCAATTGCCTTGACGCATACGCAATCACTTTACCATGCTGCATAAGCACACATCCTAATCCTTTGTGCGACGCGTCACTATATATCACAAAATCTCCTTTTCCGTCCGGCAATGCCAATACCGGAGCTGTTATCAACCTTTTCTTTAATTCCTGAAAACTGTTCTCGCATTTCTCTGTCCATTCAAACTTCTCTGTCTTACGAGTAAGTCTTATCAAAGGGGCTGCGATCTTCGCAAAGTCCAGTACAAATCTACGATAGTAGCCGGCCAATCCTATGAAACTCCTTACCTCTGTGGGTGTGGTTGGCCTTTCCCAATTTGAGACCGCCTCTATCTTGGAGGGGTCGACCAATACTCCTTCTTTATTGATCACATGTCCTAAAAGCTGTACTTCATTCCGCCAGAATTCACACTTCGAGAATTTGGCATATAACTGTTCCTCTCTGAGTGTTCCTAGAGCTATCCTCAAATGCTCTGCATGTTCTGTCTCAGTCCTTGAGTAGATCAAAATATCATCGATAAAAACTATCACACATTTGTCCAAGTACTTCTTAAATACTCTATTCATTAAATCCATGAAAGCCGTTGGGGCGTTGGTTAATCCAAAGGACATTACCAAGAACTCATAATGCCCATACCTGGTGCGGAATGCTGTCTTGGAAATATCTTCGGGTTTAATCTTTAGTTGGTGATATCCAGTTCTCAGGTCGATCTTGGAAAAATAAACAGCATCCTTTAGTTGGTCGAACAAATCGTCTATTCTAGGTAATGGGTACCCGTTCTTTATGGTTAGCTTGTTCAACTTTCGATAGTCTATGCACAGCCTCATGCTCCCATCTTTCTTCTTAACAAATAAAATTGGTGCTCCCCATGGAGACATACTGGGTCTTATCATACCCTTATCCAAGAGTTCCTGCAATTGGATAGCTAATTCCTTCATTTCTAACGGGGCTAACCGGTAAGGTGCTTTTGAAACTGGCGCCGTCCCTGGGGCCAACTCAATAGCAAATTCAATCACTCTATCGGGTGGTAATCCCGGAAGGTCTTGTGGGAATACATCTTCAAATTCGTTGACTACTGGAATATCTTGTAAGTTAGGCACCTCCTTCTGCGTATCCACCACATAGGCTAGGTAGGCCTCACTTCCTTTTTGTAGCATCCTTTTGGCCTGGGCCATGGTCAAAAATTTCTGCGTCTGCATCTTTCCTCTAAATATAACTTCTTTCTTCCCTGGGACATTTAGCTTAACTTTCTTCCCTTTACAGTCTATCTGAGCATCATTGCTAGATAGCCAGTCCATTCCCAAAATTACATCAAACTCCCCTAATTTAAAAGGAATCAGATCAACACTAAAAGATTGCTCCCCTATGCCTATCTCACAGGCGGGGTGAATCTGGTTAACAGGAATAATTTCATGATTGGCTATTTCTATTTGCAAGGGTTCTATCAAGGGTTCAGCCTTAAGTCTTAACTTACACGTAAAGTTCTTTGATATAAAAGATTTAGTTGCTCCCGAATCAAATAGAACATTTGCACTGACTGAATTTTGAGAAAGAGTACCTGCTATCACATCTGAATCTTTCATAGCATCCTGGACTGTCATGTTGAAAGTCCTCGCAGTAGGTGGCTTATTAGAAGCAGCCCTGCTTGCTCCCGAAGCTGCTGGTTTGTTCATTGGGCATTCCCTCTTCCAATGACCTGGGCGTCCACACTGATGACAAGTGGTGGTTGGAATGACGGCAGGGGTTGATGATGGGCACTTAGTTGAATAGTGGCCTTCCCGACCGCACTTAAAGCAGGTTACTGGCTTTCCTTTACACTCCCCAGTATGATTCCTTCCACATATGTTACAGGCTGGCAATGGGGGTCGAGACTGGTTGGAATAGGACATTCTTGATTTCTGGCCGCCCTGGCTCATACTCACACTCATTGGCCGCTTAAACCCAGTGTTCCTTCCTGGTAGGGACACTGCTCCTCGATTAAATCTAGTTGGGAAGCTCCTTCCTGCGGAACCTCCACCCATGCTCATACTTTTCCTCTTTATTCCTTTCTTCTCTCTTTCCTTCTACATCTGTTCACTTCCGACTTCTACAATCGTTGCCTTTTGCACCAGAGTGGCATAGTCCGTAAGCTCAAGGATTGCCACCCTATTCTGAATCCACAGTTTCAGTCCCTGCTGAAACCTCCTAGCTTTCTTTTCCTCGGTGCTCATAAACTCCGGCACAAACCTTGATAACTCAGTAAATTTCGCTTCGTACTCTGCTACAGACAAGTTATTCTGCTTTAGCTCCAAGAACTTGAGCTCCATCTGGTTTTCCACAAACCTCGGGAAATACTTTCCCAGAAACAACTGACTAAATCTCTCCCAGGTTATAATAGCATCTGCCTCCATGTTTTTCTTCGCCTCCCACCAGTAGTTAGCTTCTCCTTTCAGAAGGTAGGTAGCAAATACAGTTTTCTGTGCCTCATCGGTACTCAAGATCTCAAAGGATTTCTCCATTTCCTTTAACCATGCCCTTGCCTCAACTGGGTCGGCTGATCCGTGGAACTCAGGGGGCTTAAGGGACTTAAAAGCCCTGAAAGAGTTTGCCACAGTATTGTTATTTCCTTGAGGGGGTGGGTTGGGTTGACGTTCCAAATTCTGCCTTAGGAGTTGCATGAACTGTCCCATGGGATCCATGCCTGGGTTTGGTACTGGTTGCTCAACCTCAGTTTCTCCTTCTTCAGCCTCTATCTCAAATCCTTCAACATCATATATTTCCTCTTCCTCTTCATACAGGGAGTCATCCTGTTCCACATAATCCTCATCTTCCTCTTCACTGTGTTCCTGGTTCCTATCATCCTGGTTATGGCTTCCCTGGTCCTCAGATCCAGGGTTCGCCCTATTTCCAATCTTTCTTGGCGGCATGATTCTGATAATAAAAAAAATTATTGGGAAATTCAACGTTAGGTCACAATCATATACAACATTGTGCCTTGCACAGCTCTTATAATGGGGAGAACGTATATCGCAATTCTATTATTTTATGACAGTTCTAATACGAAGTACAGTAATAATAATGATAAAAATAGTGATCCCATCACTAATGAACTGAACCAAAGGAAACAAATATATACATAATGCGAGAAATACATAGTTTGATCTGGTCAAAAGTACAACAGTGCTACAGTCATCTGTCCCAAAAGTGATACACAAGAGTCTATCTGTCTAGTCAGAAAAAGGGATGCTATATACAAGTCAACTATCCCAGAAAATTGGCTCTTACTAAGGCCTCGGCTAACTAGACAACTAGACTATTCCATCATCAATCCTGAATCACACACCGGAGCGGGTCAGCTCCCATACCCTTTCCATCGCATGACGGAAGATATAGTCGGCCTGCCGCCTGGAGATCCTACCATGCCTGTCCCCCTGGAGCGATCTGAGCCTCGCTCGGGATGTGAGCTCTATCCCCGTAAGCTCCCTCCTCAAGGATCGGGGTATAGAAGCCCTAGTCTCATAAGCTCGGGTACGCCTACCGGCCCTCTCTGCATTCAACTCCCTCCTGGCCTCATCCAGTCGGCCCTCGACAACAGCCACTCGGGTCCTCAGAACATCCTGAACATATCCATGAGCTAACGAAGACTGCCTGTGGGCAGGGTCAAGAGGTGGTGAATCCGGAGCCGCTGAGGGTGCCTCTTCGGTCTGCCTAGGCTCGGAAGTATGGGTCTGTGAGCTATCATCATCGGGAATCCAGGATAGTGGTGGAGGGGTAGGGGCTCTGACCACCGGAAGTGTGGGTAATGGGGTACCAGCATACACTACCATAGGTCCAACACGCTCCTCAGCTACTGGGACCTCATCCGGGTCCTCCTCATCTGGAATAGCAATAACCTCTGTCTCTGACTCCTCTGAGGGGTCCTCCTCATCTGAAATAGCAATGACCTCCATCTCTGCCTCCTCTGAGGGGTCCTCCTCATCCTCCTCCATCTCAGGCTCCTCGTGATCCTCAACATCTAGCAGTGCCTCATCATGCTCACGCTCGAACATCTCAGGGTCCTCTATCTCAGGCGCCTACATATTAAACGAGCTAAGTTACTATCATGATACTTATAAGGGTTCCCGTAAGGGTTTTAACTGTCAGCACTACTTTAAGTAGTCCGACCATGAACTTGGCAAGAGTTCTTATTATCTTTGTGAGTTTGTTATTATATCATCGCATCATCTCTGAGGTTTATAACGCTTAGCTCTGATACCATTTCTGTAACACCCCCAGATCCGGGATCGGGGATCCGGGTTGTCACGGTCTTTCTTTCCATAATATCACTTCACTTAATTAATAATAAATAACCTTATGTTGTGACCCCGCACTAACACACACCACAACCCGTTATAGTCTCAGAGATGAAATTGAAATAAGTACAAGTCTTTGAATCCGCAATTTAAAAGTTATTACAACCCAAAATGATTACTTGATAATTTACAGTTAATTGCCATTATCTGCCATAAGTTATAATTATACATAATTTGATTCTCAAAAATAGAATGCCTGATCTGCCAATAGATCTACCTCTGCAGCTATAGCAGCTACCACATCATCGGGAAGATGCGGGACGCTTCCCACGCGCTTGCGCTGGGTCTGCTGGAGTCTGGCCATCTTTCCTAACTGTTGTTGCGTGATGAAGAAATAAAGCAAGAGTGAGCCTTACAGCTCGCAAGATAATATATAGTGATAACAATAATATAAGTATCTAAATGGATACTTACTAGAATCTTTTATCATGCGTAAGATAATTACTTATAGATATAAGTAAAAACAAGGGATGAAGTTACCAAATACTTCACTATACTTATATCATTTAAAAAGCTGCTTGAACTACCACTGTTCAAAGTATAATGAGCTTTCAATAGTTCATCAGATAGATGAGACTACAAGACAAGATTTGAATAGATTAAATCTTTGAAATATTATTAAAGGAAATGAAGTTATGATATACTTCATTAAGTTCTGATATATATATATATATATATATATCCACATATACATCTTCTTTATACAATTTCCTGAAAACCTCTATCATGTAAAGTATGAACAGAATTGCAATATCCAATAAATTTGGAAAGGAAAAGAATTTGGCATAAACCAGATATCTTGCTGATCAGGCAAAGATACCCATAAGTAACCTTTTCTACTAGTAGATGGACGAATTCCCCACTGGTCATCACCCTGGTCGTAATAGGACCTTATGCTGGACTGCCACTCAGCCACTTATGTATTTGATGGACTCCCACTAAGCCACTAACACTATCATGGACGCCCACTGAGCCCATGTTGTTTATGCCGACTCAATAGATGGACTTACTTCCCGAACGTTGGGTAAGTAATCAATTCATTTACCAAAACTGCAACCGTGTTGCGAATATAAAATACACCACAGAGCCGGATCCCTCAGGTTTTGAGCGAGTATTTAAATCCCCTTAAAAAGGAAGATCTTAAATATAAAAATGAGTTTTGGGATCCGCTCTAACTTTTAAAAATCATTTTGAAGACTCGAAAACACTTTAAAGAGTGTTTGGAGTAAAGCTGATTTAATGAAGTAAATCAGTCCCCAGAATATTTAGAAAATGTCTGAATATTATTATTTAAATAATATTCCCATAAAGAATAATCTTTATAAAAATAATTGAAGTAGAAGTATTAAAACTTATACTTGAAACGAGTATTAAATAACCAAAGATATACTTATATGAAAGTACTATCTTTATTTGAATAATCGAAAATAAGTTTGATTATTGACACCTTATTCTTTAATAAAATAAAGAATATATTTTAGTAATAAGCGGAGTCATAATACCTCGAATGAATATTATAAATAATATTCATAAAATAAAGGAGTCATAAGCCCTCGAATAATATTCGAAATAATACTCAATAAATAATATAAAGTTATCGAATAACCCTTATTCGATTAATAGTTTTGAAAACTATGACCATATATATATATATATATAAGTATATATATATATATATATATTTATATCCATATATACAAAATCTACTCGGGATCCTCGACTCCCGGTTTTAGAAAATATTTTCACCTTTGGGTCCCTATACTAAGGGTATATGCAAATTACCGCTATCCTCTAGCATAGGTATTATCAACTGAATCAACAGATATATATGGAAAGAATATGAAACATGCATGCATATATATATACCATAGCAACATGCTTCAATATATTGCAACATTTGCTAATTAACCAACATGCATCTATCGCAAGATAATGCAAATACATATATACATCACAACAACAGTTATAACGGGTAGAAAACTTGCCTGAGCGACTTGGGGTGATAAAAGGCTCGGGACGAGTTTGGTAACCTATAAACAACAAGTAAGTTGGAATTAAACCAAAGTCACTTGTAAATCTATAATTTAGCTATCTTAGACTCTAACGCTTGTTTTGCGCTTATTGATTCGCTTAAGTCACTCGGGTACCCTCGGCTCCACCATTTTTAATAATTTAACCTTTACGAGTTTTAAGGCGATTCCTTCGCGAGTGTCTTACCAACTGCCTTACACACTTACCATAAATGTTTCATACATTAATTAACCCTTTTTGGTCTTTAACCTATGTTTCAAAGTAAGGCGAGGGGAAAAGTTTCGTTCGCGAAACGCCGTTACATGAAACGGTCGTTTCTCCTAAACCGTGCATCGGAATCGAACGAACTACATATCAAAACGAAGCTCGTAACATGAGCTATCTAAAAATGGCAATGGTCATAATCTAGCAGGGGGTTCTCGGGTCCTAATGTTATGCACAAAAACAGTCTAAAGAAAATCGGACGTTACGACGGCTATATTTACGCGATTTCCCAATTTTAAACCATTCAAAACCAACCCAATTCACCTCAAATCCAACATACAACCAACATCCATCCTTATCACATCATAACAACCCCAACCAATTCAATTTTAACATTCATACTTATGCCTAAGCTTAACTTTAACCATACTTAAGTTCTTTTAATCAAAACAACAACATTTACCATTCCATTTCAATACCATTTCAATCTCAAACTCTAAATCACAAACATCAAGCTACAATATCACCCTACTAATCAAAATCATCTTATAATACATAGGAATCTAGGGTTTGGAGATGATATACCTTCCTTGAAGTGGTGGGAGTAGCTAGGAAGCCTTAAGAAGCTTTGAGAAGTCTTAGGAATGCTTGGATCTTCAAGGAAAACAAGAAAAATTTCAAGTTAAAAACTTGAAAACACTATTCATTGTCTTCTTCTTTGATTAAATGAAGAAGATTGAGAAGGAATTGATGGCTTAAACTCATGATATAGCCCTAACTAAGCATAAAGATGATTAGGGAATTAACTCACCAATTTAGGAAGCTTGGATCTTTGATTTTGAATTTTCTTGCCTTTTGCAATAGTAAAAAGCCGAGAGCTCTCAAGAACAATGCCTTGGTTTCTTTTTGATTTTGATGAAGAATGAATTTGCTTGGCTTGGTTGATTTGTTTTTGTGTTTGATTTAGTCAATTACCTATTTGCCCTTGATTTTGTGTGGTTAAAAAGCCACCACTTCTCCTTCCTTCCCATGTCATGCCTATGTCATGTTGTGATATCATCCTTCCCTCTTTGTCCTCCTCTCATTGGTTGGGTGACATCACTCACTCTAATCCCTTTGATTAACTTCCTAATTGTTTGCCTAATGACCGCTGATCTGTTATACGGTTCGCATAACTTTCGTTCTCGTTTATCGTTTGAAGGATCATACCCGGGATCTTATTTCTTAGGTTCCCTTAACCTTTCTCAATACATTATATTCCTTTTTATGATCCTTGTAAGTCATATGTCATAGCCTATTTGTATATTCGAGGATTCAACTCAACTCAAATAAGAATGTAATAAGTAAATAGTGGATCGACCGTGAGAGAGATCTCGCAAAGTAATATCTGTCAAAGGATTCAGAAACAAGGTTCATCTACAGACTTGAGGAGTTAATTCACTGGAAGAAGTTCAAGAAGTTGATCATGCCTCAGTGATATAAATCAAGATCGTGGATTTAATCAAGTGACAGAGATCTCGTCAGAGTATCATTAATTACAAGGATTTAATCTGAAGAAAATCAGAGTATCAAAGTCAAGACATGAAGAAACGTCACGGAAGTTAGTCACTCATGAACCAGACAGTGCATCGAGGGTCAGCATTGAAGTGGCGGAATTGATTCATAAGTCTCAGTGATTTTCAGAAGATTGTCAGAAGAATGGATGCTGCTCAGGGTTAGTATTAATTCTCTATTAACTAATTAAGTCATATAATTTAATTAAGAAAATAAATTATATCTGCAAAGATTAATTTATTGATTAATTGAATTAAATTGATTAATTAATTTAGAATTAATATTGAGGATTTACAAGATTTTAATTGGTTTAAAATCTGCTTAAATTCAAAACAAGACAATTCATTTGAACTAGTATGACAATCGGTATGACAATTGATAGTCATACCGAAAGTCATGCCAATACATTTAATTGTCTTATTAGAATTTCTGTTTAGATTAAAATCTGTTATTAATTCAGCAAGACAATTTATTTGAACTAATATGACAATCGGTATGACAATCAATAGTCATACCGAAAGTCTTGCTAGTTCATTTTGATTGTCTTGCTAATTGTAAATTTTGTCATACCGAAAGTCTTGCTGAGCTCAGGATTGTCTTACCAGTTCAATTCTATTCTGTTGATTAAAAAGAAGCAGACAAGCAGCAGTTCAATTATCCATCCAACAGACTGAAAAAATACAAGAACAAAGAAAAAAAAAGCAGCCGCCTTTAAACATTTTATTTTCTTCTCTGCTTACATCAAGATCAAAATTCTAGTTTGTTAATGTTAAATCCAAACCACTAGAATTATTTATCTTGTTCTTGTGTAACAATCTAGCGGATCAAAATCCCTAGAACTTAATCTCAAATTGCGTTTAGCATTTGATACCAAAGCAGCAGTTCAATTATCCATCCAACAGACTGAAAAAATACAAGAACAAAGAAAAAAAAAGCAGCCGCCTTTAAACATTTTATTTTCTTCTCTGCTTACATCAAGATCAAAATTCTAGTTTGTTAATGTTAAATCCAAACCACTAGAATTATTTATCTTGTTCTTATGTAACAATCTAGCGGATCAAAATCCCTAGAACTTAATCTCAAATCGCGTTTAGCATTTGATTCTAATTATTGTAAAAATAGAAAAAGTTCATGTCGAATTTATTCTAGATTTGTGATAATTGATTTGAGATTAATACCTTGTAATCGATACAGTTGTTGTAACACCTTTCAAGTTTAATAATATTTTTATTTAACTTGAATTTTGTTTCACATTTTTTATTCCGCATTTATTCGATTATTTGGTAACGTTTGTATTCAACCCCCCCTTCTACAAACACATTGGGACCTAACAATTGGTATCAGAGCCTTCTGATTAACGAACAAATCAAGATCCTAGACTTTTGTAATTTTTCAACTCCTTGAATTTTTATTTATTCAAAAGATTCATAATGACTTCACATAAAGTTGGAACCGTTAAAATTCCACAATTTGATAAAGAGAATTATATCATGTGGAAGAAGAAGATGCTATTATTTTTACAAGTATAAAAAAAGGTATAAAAACTCCGATGGTTATTGAACCGAAGGTAATAATAGATGGTGTGGTGACTACTGAAGCTAGAACCTATCCAAAAGAGCCTGAAGATTTTACTCCTGCTGAGAAGGAAGAAGCCTCCTTGGATGCCAGCCTTCAATTAATATTAATTGATTCCCTTGATCCCTTGATGAACAGACATGTGATGAACTGTAAAAATTCCAAACACATGTGGGAAACTATTGAGGTGATTAATGAAGGCACAGAGGAAGTTAGGGAAAACAAGTTGGAAATCCTAACCTCTAAATATGAACATTTCAAATCAAATCCAGGAGAAGGAATTACTGAAGTGTTTGAGAGGTACAATGCGTTGATCAACAACCTGAACATCAATGGAAAGTATTATTCAATCAGGGAGGTCAACAAAAAGTTCCTTTTAACACTGCCAGCTCATCTTGAACATAGAATCACTGCCATTAGAGAAGCTAGAGATCTGAGTGAGATTTCTTTGGACAGGCTCTATGGAGTGTTAAAAACCTATGAGTTGGAGCAGATTCAACAGAAGGAAGTCTACGGGAAGGATAGAATGGTCAGCACATCTACTGCACTTGTAGCTGAAGGTCAACAACAACAACAATCTCAACAGTTAGAAAGAATGGTACAGTTTTCCAAGGGTGAGGAAAATGAGTTAGTAGCAGAATATGATCCTCCTACTACAAATCAATTAAGTGATGATTTTTATTCCTTGGAAGAGCTGGAGCAATTGTAAGATGAATCAATGGCCCAAATTGTCAAGAGATTCTCCCATGTCAGATTCAGGAGGAATCCCAAGCTTAAGTACAAGTCCAACTACAACAAATTCCAGAAAGGTGGATCTTCATCCTCTAACACCAGCAGTGGTGGGTACAAAACAGGGATGGTTGATCGAAGCACCATTAGATGCTATAACTGCAATGAGTTGGGACACTTTGGCACAGAATGTAGGAAGCCAAAGCAAGTAAGAAAGAACTCTGAAAGGGCTTATCTGGCAAAGGGAAGAAGCTGGGATGATACTGACAGTGAAGATGAAGATGAAGGAAATCTTGCTCTTATGGCTATTGATGGAAAAGCTTCATCGTCAAGAATAGAGGTAAAACTTTCTGATGCTGAAATGGTTTATCATCTAAGAGGTAACTTAGATTGTGCACGTCGTGATAATGAACTGTTAAGTTTACAGATCACAGACCTTGAGAAAGAGGTCAATGAATTAAGACTTGTGCACATTAATCAAGACAAATTAAAAGAACAGGTATCTTTTCTAGAGAATAGAGTTGACTGTTATAGAAAACTCGAAACTATTCTCAAAGACAAGATCACCGGTCTTGAGACTGAGGTTAGAGCCTACTTCAATTCTTGTTCGAAGGCTAAAGAGTTCTACAGTAAGCAAGCTGTTAATCAAACATCTGGAATAGGTTATGATTACAATGCTGCTATTGGAGAATTAGGCATAAACTCCCCTCCTCATGTCTGTGCTAAAGGGAGGGAAGTACCACATGTGCTTAAGGGTGTTGATGAACCCCTCTATAAAGCATCAATTGCTGAACCATTTGATGCGACCTCTTCTGTTATTCAAGAAGAAATACGTGCTGAGGATCATGCTTATGAGAAGATTGTTTCCAAGTCAAGTGAGTCGAAAGTTCCAGTCAAAGTTGTGAAAGCAACTGAGACTAACTCAGACACACATGAGTTGGATAACAATAATGCCATGTCTACCATGTATAAATTACCTGCTGTTAATCACTCTCATAAAGCATGTAGTGTTGCTAATTGTATGTCTTGCTTTTAATATGATGTATGCTTATTTTAATGGTAAGCATGTGTCTAATGATAAGAGTACTACTCGTCAGCATGTGAATAACAAGAAGCATGATAGGTCTAAGACTGCTAGTCCTTCTAAGGCTAGAAAGGAGACATTTGTGCCTAAGCTTAAACAGAAATTTGTTAAGGCTGTTTACAAGGTCAAATGTTCAGTCATTGAGGATGTTGAGATCGTTAAAATTAAAAATGTTGTTTTGTCTGACAAAGGACAGTTCTACAAGTATGCCGGGCCCAACCAAGTTTGGGTTCCGAAGAAGGTCTAATCCATTTGAAGTGCAGGGTAGTATACAGGTGTAACCGGTAGTGTGGATTCTTGACAAGTGGATCATCAAGACTTATGACCGGAGATAGAGCCCTGCTATCAAATGTGGATTGAGAAAGCTGGCCCCCTGATTACCTTTGGAGATAACAGCAAAGGTTTATCTGAGGGATATGGCTGTTTGTAAGCTGGGAATGTTATCATTGTAATTTTGTATATTGTGCTAGGTTATTATCAGGAAGCAGTATCTAACATATAGCACCAGTGACGAGACTTGAGAATATTACGACATATCAGGCACCTGCTGCACATTACACTTGGAATTGTACTCTAGTAAGATGTGTACAAGTGTACTCCTGATTGGTGAGTTAAAAGAGGAAGTCAGTGCACCACAGTTCATGGACTTTGCAGCTGCAGATCTATTGGACTATGCAATCTCTTCTTCACAATCTCACTTCAGGTTGGTATGAACTAGTATACTGCTCAAGCAATCGTCAAGGACATGGTATGGCACTCTAACTGCAGTTACAGTTTTATATGAATAAGTAGAGTCGTCATATTTATAACTATCTTATCACTAAGCACAATCATATTATTTTATAAGTGCAGTGGTATATTGTTTATGCAACATAACAATTAGTATCTAAAGTACTTGACAAGTATCGGTCAATGATATCTTGTTAACATTATGTTGCAGATATTTGTAAGCTTTTGACATGAATGAGAATTACTTAGACTTTACCCTAAGTGATCAATGTTTTATCAAAAACTCATTCATTTTGAAAAACAAAAATTAAACTTCTTTTTACATTAGTGATTTCTTATTTCATGTAAAATCTTTTGAAATCACTATTGTAAATCATTTTCTCTCTATTACCATATATTCTGTGTTACAGGTTCAGTCTCCAATGACTTTCTTTCATTAACAGTCATGAGGTTGAAAACCCACAACGTCTATCCCAGACTGTAAAGACAAACACAAAAACAGAACCAACCAACACTCTCTTACCACTAAATGTAGTATGAATGAGCGTGAGGGAGATAGTGCCTAGTGCACCACATAAGGAAGGTTCTGTAGTCAACCCAGTAGCTCTGTCTCATACATAGATGAGTAGTATTTAAACCGAGACAACTGCTAGCCCCCATACATCTTCTCAAAAAGATGTAATGGCTGAAAAGGCACAAAAATAGTTACTAGATTCATTCTCTCAACATGGTGCGTCTATTGAATTTTGCCTGTCCGCCAAGGTATCCGATGTAGTGTCACCACTTCAAACATAATCAATTCTTGATGCACAAGGAGAGGTTACACACACAAAGGATGAGTTGACGGAAATAAGAGTTTCGACCATTTTAAGGTCAGATTCGATTGTTCAAGGTTCGTTAGTGGACCAATTGCCTTTACAGGTGTTAGGAGAGGATACTGATCCAAAAGCCATATGTCAGTGGTCAGTGTCTACCTCCCCAGGCTTAAATCCCCTGGATGCATCTGCGGATAGTGGATCTGACATAGGCGCAGATCGGCAACTTGTTGACAATGATTCAGATATTACCTGATAAGTCACAAGGAAATGTCTTCACATATATTAGAAGGGAACTTTGATCTTTATGCTAAATTCGTTGGATCATTGTTTACCTTCCCAGAATTCAAATCTGGAACCCTAAAAGGGAAACTAGTAACTTGTAAATTATGACTCAGATTCATCTGACGAGTTTAACAAGGATGGGGATTTGTGAACTCCCATTGCACCACCTGTGACCTCCTTAAGGATGGCTAAGGTGATTTTCCCTGCAGGTACAGCTGGATTATGGAGCTATGAGAGGAGTGATACACTTGTGAGAAAGAGTGTAAACACGAGTGGAGAGAAGAGTGAAATACATGTGAGGTACACTAAACACAATCACACACTCACAGTGAAGATGGAACTACTTGAAGATATGTTCAGTCTAGAGGAACATCTACTTGGAATCTGGAAAATGTTAAATCTAGTCCAGAACTTTTCTACTATTTACTTTGCATGTATGTTTATATCTTTTTCTTATTTGTTAGTTGAGTTATCCTCTAGGTATTTGTGTGTTATTGTCTAACAAACAAATAGGGGGAGATTGTAAGTCATATGTCATAGCCTATTTGTATATTCGAGGATTCAACTCAACTCAAATAAGAATGTAATAAGTAAATAGTGGATCGACCGTCAGAGAGATCTCGCAAAGTAATATCTGTCAAAGGATTCAGAAATAAGGTTCATCTACAGACTTGAGGAGTTAATTCACTGGAAGAAGTTCAAGAAGTTGATCATGCCTCAGTGATATAAATCAAGATCGTGGATTTAATCAAGTGACAGAGATCTCGTCAGAGTATCATTAATTACAAGGATTTAATCTGAAGAAAATCAGAGTATCAAAGTCAAGACATGAAGAAACGTCACGGAAGTTAGTCACTCATGAACCAGACAGTACATCGAGGGTCAGCATTGAAGTGGCGGAATTGATTCATAAGTCTCAGTGATTTTCAGAAGATTGTCAGAAGAATGGATGCTGCTCAGGGTTAGTATTAATTCTCTATTAACTAATTAAGTCATATAATTTAATTAAGAAAATAAATTATATCTGCAAAGATTAATTTATTGATTAATTGAATTAAATTGATTAATTAATTTAGAATTAATATTGAGGATTTACAAGATTTTAATTGGTTTAAAATC